>NC_048557.2:7844557-8144557 GCF_902806685.2 Maniola hyperantus
TTCCGTCTGCATTTTTAGTACCGCGGGTTTTTATTCAAAAGGCCCAAGATATCATTTGCCCACAATGCATGTCGCTGACGCGGCGAACTGCATGTGACGTTATCTGTATTACATAAACAAAATGCCGGCGATTTAGTGAAAATAAAAATCCTATATTCTTTTACATTCAGTGGTAAAGCAAACCTTTTTTTTTTTTCTTTCAGATACAAGTTAGCCCTTGACTGCAATCTCACCTGGTGGTAAGTGACGATGCAGTCTAACCTGGAAGGGGTATGGCAGTTTTTAATAAACCCATGCCCCTTTGGCTTCTACACGGCATCGTACCGGAACGCTAAATCGCTTGGCGGCACGGCTTTGCCAGTAGGGTGGTAACTAGCCACGGCCGAAGCCTCCCACCAGACCAAAAACCAATACCTAATTACCTACAAGTATGCGACAGGTCGAGATGGCAATCGGGTGGGGACGCCCCACGCACCCGCACAGCCCTCACGCGAACCCAATTGCCATCTCGACCTGTCGCGTACTGTAGCTATGTTATGTTTTTAAAAACCAAATAAACCAATACAGATATAAGTCCCGCAAATAGCTATTGCGCTGGAACCATGTCTCATTAACATCGAAATGACGTCATTTTGACGTCAGCCGAAATAAAAATATACCATCAGCTCGAAATTTCAGTCTAGTGCTGACGTCACTAAAATGGCGTCATATTTATCTCAGTGAGCGTTAACCATTTTGATTCACCAACCAATCACAAACATGTTTTCACAAAACATTCGAAATTCAATTCGAAACACATTCAAAATTCAATTAGAAAACATACTTATTGTTGGTCGTTTGTGATTGGTTGGTGTATCAAAATGGTTAGCATCCACTGAGTATTCTTGTCTCTATCATTTGTATGGGATTACGTAAGAAAGAGAGCGCTATACTAACTTCTTTCCTCAAGTATAGTAAGTAGGCACCGCAGTGCATTGAACGTCATGGTAAACCTTTGTGTTTGAATAACAAAAAGCATTTGACATTGAAAATGGATTTTGACGACCTCCCTTGTGCAATGGTAAGCGCTGTGGTCTTATAAGTGGGAGGTCCCAGGTTCGATTCCTGACAGAGGCAATTTGGGAATTTATATTAGGTTTTGTTATAGCTGCAATAGAAAGTACATATTCTGTGAAAATGTTAACTCTCTACCCGTTACGGTTCACGACCTACAGCCCAGAGACAGACAGACGGACGAACGGCATGGGGTCCCATTGGCAGCTTTCGGGTATGGAACCCTCTAAAAATGTGATTAATGGAAAAAGGTCACGACTCTTAATAAGAACTACTACGCAGAGAGAGAACATAGAACTACTCCACTAGCAAATAAAGGCCCTAATGGATAGTACAGTTGACAAGAACAACATGAAGCAAGTTTAACTCACTTTGCCGTTAGAGGGCGAGGGCCCGACTAAATGCTTGTGACGGTCTCAGACATAATTATATTACTCTCATAAATGGGTCACTGAGACCGCTTTGGTCAGTGCCTTTTATATAGTCTACTAGCTGATGCCCGCGACTTCGTCCGCGTGGAATTAGGTTTTTTAAAAATGCCGTGGGAACTCTTTGATTTTCCGGGATAAAAAGTAGTCTATGTCACTCTCCAGGTCTTTATCTATACCCATGCAAAAAATCACGTCAATCCGTTGTACCGTTGCGACGTGATTGAAGGACAAACCAACAAAGAAACACACTTTCGCATTTATAATAAGGGTACTGATATTCACTAGGAAACTCCTCGATCAATTAAATACTGACTGACTAACTGACTGATCTATCGACACACAGCTCGAACTTCTGGACGGATCGGGCTGTTTGGCATGCAGATAGCTATTATGATGTAGGCATCCGCTAAGCAAGGATTTTTAAAAATTCAACCCCTAAGGGGGTGAAATAGGGGTTTGAAATTTGTGTAGTCCACGCGGACGAAGTCGCGAGCATAAGCTAGTTGGTTATAAAAAGCCAACATCGAACCGTTCCGCTTAAAACACTGTTTAAGGTGCACTCACCTCTGTATAACACGATCACAATAACTATAGACCACCGAGTCCGTTTCAGACTCGCATTTTAGCATGAAACAAGGCGGGAAAATGCCTGCTAACGAGCGTGTAGCTTTGCACCTTGTTAGTACGTACGAGTGGGCACGAGTAGCTGGTAGTCCCCTGGGGTTCTACTGGCTTACTTTTCTAATCTGTAACTGCGAATGTTGAACTTTTTTATAACTTTTCACATCGGATCACTAGTCAGTCTAATATTGAAAATGCGAAAGTGTGTTCTTTTATTGATTTATCCTTCAGTCACGCAAATGAGTAACGGATCAACGTGATTTTTTAATGGATGTAGTTAAAGACTTGGGAGCGTGACATAGGCCACTTTTTATCACTGAAAATCAAAGAGTTCACACGGGATTTTTAAAAACCTAAATCCACGTGGATGAATTCGCGGGCATCATCTCATACAATAAAACCATACAGTTTGAACTGAGATCCTTTTTTTTGAAGTCGGTTATTAAAAAACCAATATCGAGCCGTCCCGCTTAAACTTGGAAGGACTTGGAAGGTCCGTAGCTACTAAGTAAACCTGTGCTGACACTGATCCGGTCTAAATCTCTGTCATCTGAATAAGATGAAGCGTTGTAAAGCAATCATATATGGATATGGAAACAGTGCACCTTTGTATAACAATAGACCACCGAGTCCGTTTCAGACTCACATTTTAGCTTGAAACAAGGCGGGAAAATGCCTGCTAACGAGCGTGTAGCTTTGCACCTTGTTAGTACGTAGGAGTGGGCACGAGTAGCTGGTAGTCCCCTGGGGTTCTACTGGTGTACGTTTCTAATCTGTAACTGCGAATGTTGAACTTTTTTATAACTTTTCACTTCGGATCACTAGTCAGTCTAATATTGTAAATGCGAAAGTGTGTTCTTTTATAGATTTATCCTTCAGTCACGCAAATGAGCAACGGATCAACGTGATTTTTTAAAGACTTGGGAGCTTGACATATGGCCACTTTTTATCACGGTTTAAAATAGGGTTTCAAATTTGTGTAGTCCACGCGGACGAAGTCGTGGGCGTCAGCTAGTTTAAGTTTAAAGTAATATTCTACCCACCAATCAATTAAATAATATTATCCGTCATTAAAAAGAGTCCCTTTCACTGTGGCTTACTTTGATTGATTGTTAAAGGAGGCATTGGTAAAGCCTTTCGTACTTTTCGAGCGGTCAAAGAATAATACTGCAGGTAGAGGTTCCTAAACAGTGAGTTCTCTGTAGTGAGTTTGGTAGTCATCATTTAGTACGCGCATTACGCAAAAGCACTTGTCAGGTGGCGAATAACTTTTTGCAGTTTGAAATTTTATTATTGTGAAATAAATTACCAAAAATAATGCATGAATTTTAAGAATTATCTCGCCATAAATTTACTCTGTGTCAACGGTCATGTCAAAAGTACGGTTCACCCTTATAATCGCACTATTGACTTGACAGTAGACACAGCGCGTATCATGCAAAAAAACTTAATAGGATAGATCAAACTTTTGCAGGTAGGAATCATAGTCAAACTGAAATACAGCTCTTTTGATCAAAATTTTTATTTAATCCAAAATCCAAGACACAATTGAACCCAAACGTGGGTGAATTTTTTTCATTTGTACCATCTGGTATTAGGAATTTATTCCTTGCCAAACCCCCCCGAGGCTGAGCAATTACAGAGCATCGGAACTGTAAGCCGTACTTATAGATGTTTTTCGCTTATTTGTGCTCCTTTTGTTCCACGGAACCCGAGTAGGAGCATCTCAGTTACTAATTGGTCCTTCGAGCGGGCATGTTTTATCTTAAACCGGTAAAGGATTGTAATTCAACTTCACACAGTAATGGCTGTCTTAATAAATATTGCTTTGTGGTTGTTTTGAGGCATCATTTAGATTTTCAACGTTGTTAGAAATAATTGTATTGACTTTTCATAATTTTTTCGTGCGGTTTATTTCGACTTCGTTTGTTAATTACTAGCTCATGCTCGCGACTGTGTCTGTGTGGACTACACAAATTTCAAACCCCTATTTCAACCCCAATTTTAGGGGTTGAATTTTCTAAAATCCTTTCTTAGCGGATGCCTACGTCGTAATAGCTATCTGCATGCCAAATTTCAGCCCGATCCGTCCAGTAGTTTGAGCTCTGCGTTAATAGATCAGTCAGTCAGTCAGTCAGTCATCTTTTCCTTTTATATATTTAGATTACGTTTCCGTACCCGAAGGGTGCCAAGTGCCAACGACGGGACGTCCGACCATCCATTCCGTCTGTCCGTCCGTCCGTTAGACAGCGGGCTATATCTCGTTAACCGTAATAGGTTGAGAGTTGAAATTTTCACAGAGTGGGTAGGTATTTCTATTGCCGCTTTATCAACAATAGTAAAATGACCGCCGTGAAAAATATATAAAGTTTAATTTCCTGTACGATGGCACGGAACCGTTAGGGTGGGAGTCCGACTCGCACTTCGATTTTTTTCTTATCTTTAATCCAAAACCGACGGCCGATGGGGCAGACGTGTTCTGGAGTGGAAACCGACGGCCGATGGGGCAGACGTGTTCTGGAGTGGAAACCGACGGCCGATGGGGCAGATGTGTTCTGGAGTGGAAACCGACAGCCGATGGGGCAGATGTGTTCTGGAGTGGAAACCGACGGCCGATGGGGCAGATGTGTTCTGGAGTGGAGACCGCGTACCGGTAAGCGCAGTGTGGGACGACCCCCCTCCCGCTAGACCGATGACCTGAAGAAGGTGGTGGGGAGCGGATGGATGAGGAAGGCGGGGGACCGTGTTTGGTGGCGCGCTCTTGGAAAGGCCTATGTCCAGCTGTGGAAGGCGGAGGACCGTGTTTGGTGGCCCGCTCTTGGAAAGGCCTATGTCCAGGCTGATGGATTGGATTAATCCAAAAACATGATAAGTAGGTACTCTCAGCAGTAAATTCTTAAACGTTTCAATTTATCGCCAACATGAAGAGTAATTTTTATTCTCTCCCGCCGGCTTGTTAGCCAGTGAAATATACCTACGACGGAAATAGGACACGCTTTGAAAATAGCTTTCGAATTAATCAAGTGATTTAACATGCCCAGTTGAATGAGATTGATGTGTCTTTTAAATCAACTAAGCAAACGTCGTATTATCTAACAGGGATTGATTACTAAGCGGGCATGTAAAATCGGACGTAAAACGTAGTTTAGTAAGCAAGTTTACACTTCACTTCACTTTTGGGCATTTCACATTTGTACAAATAAAATAGCTTTCGAATTAATCAAGTGATTTAACATGCCCAGTTGAATAAGATTGATGGGTCTTTTAAATCAACTAAGCAAACGTCGCATTATCTAACAGGGATTGATTACTAAGCGGGCATGTAAAATCGGACGTAAAACGTAGTTTAGTAAGCAAGTTTACACTTCACTTCACTTTTGGGCATTTCACATTTGTACAACTAAAATAGCTTTCGAATTAATCAAGTGATTTAACATGCCCAGTTGAATGAGATTGATGGGTTTTTTTAAATCAACTAAGCAAACGTCGCATTATCTAACAGGGATTGATTACTAAGCGGGCATGTAAAATCGGACGTGAAGTCACTCAATGGAAAACGTGGTTTAGTAAGCATGTTTACACTTCACTTCACTTTTGGGCACTTCACTTCTGGATTACTCAAATAGCCTTCAAATTAATCAAGTGATTTAACATGGCCAGGTGAATAGGATCGATTTGTCTCTTATAGTAAACGTCGTAATATTATTTCATCTAACTACGATTGCTTTATTAAAGCTGGGTCGTAAACTCGAAGGTATAGTCATTAAATGGAAAAAGTAGCTTAGAATTTTATTGCAAGTTTACACTTCGCTTCACTTTTGGGCATTTCACATTTGTAAAACTAAAATTGCTTTCGAATTAATCAAGTGATTTAACAAGGCCAGTTGAATGACATTGATGTATCTTTTAAATCAACTAAGCAAATGTCGTATTATCTAACAAGGATTGGTTGGCTAAGTGGGCACGTAAAATTGGATTTAATGGAAAATAAAGCTTTCATTGTTAGCAAGTTTAGACTTCACTTTTGGGCATTTCATTTTTGTACAACTAGATAAGTAGGTAGATTTCGAATTAATCAAGTGATTTAAGATGACCAGTTAAATGAGATTGATGTGTCTTTTAAAGCAAACGTCGTGTTATCTAACAAGGATTGATTACTGAAGCTGGTAAATAGCCACTTCCAGTTTAGACTGCATCATTACTTACTGTCACACACTGGAGTGCAAGAGGCGTTAATCTGTCAGTTCAGAAAAAAAAGAAAATTTTACGGGATTATTAAAAATCTAAATCCACGCGTACGAAGTCGCGGGCATCAGCTAGTCTAATTATAATGCGACAAAATTGATGTTGCTTTATTTTTTGACCTTAATTCGTTGATTTTTTTAATTGTGTTTCGACGCTCGAATTTTATCAACATTGCGCGTTGATGAGATGTAAAATCTCATACTAACCACACTGGAAGGCACTTTTATGTATCTGTAGTGGTATAGTGCATTCAAAATAAACTGTCGTGTTTCCACTTGAGACCGTCATTAGCAATCACAATAGGATTAGTCGTGGCGGGTGAACTCAAAAGTATCAACACTGGTTGGTTTGCAACAAAATATATAAGGTTGAAAATGAATGGGCTCTATGAGTCTTTGGTTTATTACCCCTATTGTTCACGTGGCATGTCGAATATAATCCTATTGTTATTGCTAATGCCGGTCTCAAGTGGAAACACGCCAGTTTATTTTGAATGCACTATACTGAGGCTATAGGTACTGAGGCTATGTACCTACTGTATGGACTATGGTGTAATATTCAAATTTCAAACACATGCAGTATATTTGGGAGAGATAGCGAGACTCATTTCCCGTGCAGGCGAACACCACATACCGGATATTATGGAAATGCAATACGCTGTGATGCTGGTAGATATCATACTTTGATATCTGCCCACAAAATATTTTTTTTTAATTTAGATACAAGTTAGCCCTTGACTGCAATCCCACCTGGTGGTAAGTGATGATGCAGTCTAAGATGGAAGCGAGCTAACCTAGAAGGGGTATGGCAGTTTTTTATTAAACCCACACCCCTTTGGTTTCTACACGGCATCGTGCCAGAACGCTAAATCGCTTGGTGGCACGGCTTTGCCGAGAGGGTGGTAACTAGCCACGGCCGAAGCCTCCCACCAGACCAGACCAGAAATTTAGAAATTATAAAATTTCAAACCCCTGCCGGGAATCGAACCCGGGACCTCCCACTAATAAGACAACAGCGCTTACCACTGCGTCAGGGAGGTCGTCGAGACCTCCCTGGATATGTTGGATATTTTGTTGATCGGATTACTATGTTCAGCCCATGCTCGTCGTTGTAGTAGTCATGATCAGCATCATCATCGCTTTGCTCACCATCAGTCCAATACTGAGCACGGGTCTCTTCTCGGAATGAGAAGGGCTTAGGCCATAGTCAACCACGTTGGTCCTGTGCGGATTGGCTGACTTCACACACTTTTGAGAACATTATGGAGAACTCTCAGTTGTCATCAGTTGGCATCATCTAGTAACGAATGAAACTTCGCAAACAAAGTCAGGATCGAAGAATAGTCTAGTCGACAAAAATCATCATCATCATCATTAACCGATAGACGTCCACTGCTGGACATAGGTCTCTTGTAGGGACTTCCACACGCCACGGTCTTGCGCCTCCTGAATCCAGCGGCTCCCTGCGACTCGTCTGATGTCGTCCGTCCACGTAGGTCTTCCAACACTACGTCTTCCGGTCGATAAAATAACCAAAACAAATCGTTATTCTATCAATACAAAAATGCTTAGGCATCTATTGGGGCGTGGAGCTGGCCGCTTTCATTTCCGTGGCATTATCGAACCAGATAAATATTTCGCGCACTCCATAAATAACCAGTAATGGATTCCCATTCCGTCGCGGCTTATGGTGAGACGGCCAAGACCTAGGTGCACTAGATATAACTGTCCAAAATGTATTAGGAACTAGCTGATGCCCGCCACTTCATTCGCGTGGAATTAGGTTTTTAAAAATACCGTGAGAACTCTTTGGTTTGCCAGGATAAAAAGTAGCCTATGTCACTCTCCAGGTCTTTAGAAATACCCATGCAAAAAATCACGTTAATCCGTTGCTCCGTTGCGACGTGATTGTAGGACAAACCAACAAACAAACACACTTTCGCATTTACAATAAGGGTACTGATAATAAGGGTACTGATTTATTGAAACAACTCAAAAACCCTCCACGGACAAAAGGCCGTCGTCTGACAAAAATATCACTTAGAGTGGTCACACACAATCCGTGAAAATACGGATAAAAAAAAATCTACATCATAGTACCTATGTCATAAGCTACTACAAATAGTTGTATGACTACTTCGGAACGTATTTTTGTAAGTGCGTAGCTGAGTGAAACCCATCGACACTACGAAGTAGTACTTAGAAATTCTTTGGTGAAACCACACGATGCGTTGACGGTACGGCACCTGCCGCTCGATTGCTGTAATGTCACGATCGCAATCATCTTTGATTGGTTGATGCTCGCTTAATGGCTACAATGACGTATTGCTGCAACAAGAATACAAGAATAATAATATAATTAACTAGCTTATGCTCGCGACTTCGTCCGCGTGAACTACACAAAATTCAAACCCCTATTTTACCCCCTTAGGGGTGGAATTTTCAAAAATCCTTTCTTAGCGGATGTCTACATCATAATAGCTATCTGCATGCCAAATTTCAGCCCGATTCGTCCAGTAGTTTGAGCTGTGCGTTGATAGATCAGTCAGTCAGTCAGTCAGTCAGTCACCTTTTCCTTTTATATATTTAGATAATAATGATTGATGCAGTTTTCCCGCAATCGAGCAGCTGAGCGGTTGCCCCGCGTCATTCCTACATACGAATTGGAGAAATTGCACGAATTTGGAGTTATGATACGTTTGAATTATGATATCTTTGTAGACTGTTAGATACGATTAGGTAACTACTTTGTAATTATTATCCTCCTTTTCCTTCCTTCGTTGTAGTCGGATAAGAAATACATGTAAATATCTTGTATAAATTTTGATATCTAGGTATTTCTGGCAGTTTTACATTCGTGTAAAGTTTGGTTCGAAATGATTTCCACTCGCCACGCCCGCCGCGGTCACCCATTGTTATTTAAATGTGTATTGAAAACTTGGGAATCTTCGCCGGGGAATATCTGTCACACCGATATTTTAAATATTTTTTAAATTAGATTTTCAAAGGAATTTACTTACATAAAAAGATTTTTTTTAGTAGCTATTGTATCAGAGGGCGATATAATACGTAACCCCCGTGCGGATGTGCCCCCCCCCCCCCCTTACTTTTCAACAAATTAATTTCAACAATAAAGCTGTTTACAGTTCGATACGTTAACAGTACCCGTAGTACAAGATTTTACGTCTCACCAAACCAAACCAAATTCGAGAGTCGAAATACTTCCGCGTTACAGTAAACTGGATCTTAAATGCCTTGTTTTAAAGCTCAAGTTTGTCTACACTTCTACAGCCAGCGCTCCAAGCGGAAACATTGCGAAATTAAAATCAGTGGCATTGAATATTTGACTTCAATTCAAGGCTGTTTAGGTCCATTTTATTGTAACGCGGAAATATTTCGACTCTCGAATTTGGTTTCGTTTGGTGAGACGTAAAATCTTGTACTACGGGTACAGAAAGTTTTCAACAAGTTTTTCTGTAAATGCTTCGTCAATGTAAACTCACAGTCAGTTAGCCAGATTTATTTTTGTCAATACACAATAATAATCTCTATAATATATAAAAACGAATCGCTGAATGTGTTGCTGATCGCAAATCTCGGAACAGCTGAACCGATTTCGCTAATTCTTTTTTTTTTATAAAAATGAATCGCTGAATATGTTGCTGATCGCAAATCTCGAGAACAGCTGAACCGATTTCACTATTTTTTTTTACTTAATATTCCTTGAAGTATGAGCATAGTTCTTACGGAGAGAAAAATTTAAAGAATTCAAAAACAATTAAAAAATCTATAATATAAAAATGAATCACTAAATGTGTTGCTCATCGCAAATCTCTAGAACAGCTGAACCGATTTCGCTAATTCTTTTTTTATAATATTCCTTGAAGCACGAGGATGGTTCTTACGGAGAGAAAAATTTAAAAAAATTAATCGACCGTTAGGCGGAACGAAGTGCGCCAGGGCAGCTAGTAGGCAATAAAACGAAAAGATTATACAGACTATGCCCGTTGCCCATCCATCTATTCACACAACCCAATCGTTAATCAGTGAAACGGCGCAAATTCCTAAACCATTTATAAAGACGTCCTCAGCTAGACGTGGAGGAGCGAATTTTTCTTGTCTTAAGTAAATAAAAATCCAATCAGAGGCAAATCCAATTTTCATTCCCGCCCGTCGGATTCGCCCGGAATCCAGAGCTCATTTTTTACTTTTTTTAGGGTTCCGTACTTACCTCAAAAGAAAAAAAGAGGCCCTTATAAGATAACTATCTTATGCTCGCGACTTCGTCCGCGTGGAGTACACAAATTTCAAACCCCTACTTTACCCCCTTAGGGGTTCAAAAATTCTTTCTTTGTGGATGCCTACTTCATAATAGTCACCTTTTCATTTTATATATTAAGATTTCGTCGTCTGTCTGTCAAGAACTCAAGACACGTCAATGCAAGGGTATCAAAACTTATAGGGTCCCGTTGGCCTAGAATCATAAAATTTGACAAGAATAGCATAAGTGAAGGAATATATCCGAAAACCATAAATTTGAAATCCAAAAAACATGAAAAGTGATTACTAACTTATATTTGCAGTTGCTGCCACTGCCGTCCGTCCATCAGTCCATCCGTTCCTCAATCTGCCTGTCTGTCATGCCTGTCAAGATCCGCAAGGGAATCAAAACCTATAACGGGAAGTACCCGTTGACCTAAAATCAAGAAATATGGCAATTAGAAGCAATATTTTGTAGCAGAAGTAAAGGGTAAAATTAAAAAACCATAAAGTTGTTACATCACAATAAAATTTGCGATGGAAAACTTAAAGCTAGCGCGCACCACGGTGCAATGAGTTGCGGTGCGTTTTAAAATCCTCAAATTTGAATTTTAATCTATCAAAATCCGGTGCGGAAATAAATCCGCAGTGCGCGCACTTCTATGTGGTTCTATAGCACACAGATTTTGTGGGGGGAAAACGTACGGAAATTTACCGTGGTTGCTCGCTAGCTCTTACATTTGCAGTTGGGGATAATTTGAGCAACGGGACCCTCAATGAGCGAATCCGACTCGCACTTGTCCGTTTTTTATCACATTTTCACACTATTCCGTGCCGCTGTTCCTTGGGACACGCTTGTCTCGTTTTAAAATATGATGTTTGAATCTCTTTTCCGAGTTCTTTCGTAGGATTTTACTTTTTTAAATCCGACTTAATTTTTTAAAGTTAGATTTCATACTAACAGCACCTTAACATAGCCTTAAAGCTGTGATAGCCTGGTGGTTAGGACGTCCGCCTTCTAATCGGAGGTCGGGGCTTCAAACCCGGGCACGAACCTCTAAATATTCGGAGTTATGTGCGTTTTAAGTAATTAAATATCACTTGCTTTAACGCTGAAGAAAAACATCGTGAGGAAACCTGCATACCTGAGAGTTCTCCATAATGTTCCCAAAGGTGTGTGAAGTCTACCAATCCGCACATGGCCAGCGTGGTAGACTATGGCCAAAACCCTTCTCACTCTGAGAGGAGACCTGCGCTCTGTAGTGAGCCGGCAATGGGTTGATAATGATGATGATGAGAACCTTAATAGCGGCCTCTCCGTCACTCGCTCCATACAAACGTATTTTGGTTCTTATTTGGTGTCTTCATTCTGCGATGGCCCTAACGCAATTCAAGTCTAGAAAAGTATGGCATACCTACACGTTTCAGCCACACTGATAGACATACATTTTGTAGAATTCATACAAATTTCAATTTCAATTCGAAAGCCTTTATTTATTCCTTCATCATCATCATCAACCAATAGACGTCCACTGCTGGACATATAGGTCTCTTGTAGGGACTTCCACATGCCACGTTCTTGCGCCGCCTAAATCCAGCGGCGCCCTGCGACTCGTCTGATGTCGTCCGTCCACCAAGTGGGGGGTCTTCTAACACTGCGTCTTCCGGTGCGAGGTCGTCATTCTAGCACCTTGGGACCCCAACGTCTATCGGTTTTACGAACTATGGGCCCTGCCCATTGCCACTTCAGCTTCGCAATCCGTTGAGCTATGTCGGTTACTCTAGTTCTCCTATGGATCTCCTCATTTCTGATTTGATCACGTAGAGAAACTCCAAGCAAATCTCTCCATCGCCCGCTGAGTGACTCTGAGCTTTCTTATGAGGCCCATAGTTAGCGACCATGTCTCGGATCCATATATGTCATCACTAATCGATCGAGTACATACAATGTTAATATCGGAACTATTTGAACTCATACCAGTACAACTATAAGACAATTTGATAGACAATTTCAGCTATACACGATACAGTTCCCGCTGCATGCAGTGCATTCCCAGTGCTCTAAAGTTTAACAACATGGTGGAACAAGTTTGGAATGTTGAATTATTGAATTCAGAAGGTCGGGCGCGGACGTCCCGCGGGGCACCACTTGAGTGATACCTACGCCAAAATTGCAATTTACAATCGTTAATGTTCCCAATACTAAGGGCCGGTTGTTTCAACAAATTTTGACGGACACGTAATCTTTAAACATGGCGCTAACGAACGTAAGTAAAGAAAAAGTGTTGATTCAGCATCTATTAGCGCTAACGTTCGTTAAAAAGTTACGTTTACGTTAACCAGTGCTGGCGCCATTGGTGATCGTCAAATCAGTTCGTAACTTCATACTTCCTACAAACGGAATATTTTATTTACAAATTTGGTAGTTTAATAGTAGTTTTTTTGAAGATGAAAGAGAATTTGTAAGAAAGAAAAAGTGTTTAAAATGCGAAGTAGCAATATTAATAACTATGTATATAATTTAATATACTTAAAATGAAATAAGAAAAGGATACGGAGAAGTAAGCTAATTTTTAGGGTTAGTTTCACAACCAAAATAACAATGACGAACAGTTTTTTGTACAATGAAGCAACGCACTTAAATTAACAGACGTTAAAGTTCGTCTACGTCTGTTAAATTTTAACGAACGTATCTTACGAAGACCAATGGTTTGAAACAGCCGGCCCTTAGTATTTAATTTAAAATTACATACGTAAGAACATACAACATTGCGAGGATTTTAAATCTCGCTTACCTATTTAGAGACGGATCACTATAACACAGGGTGTAACCAGAACGCTAGCAAAAACTTAGCGTTATTGTTGTACTACCTTAATACAATCCAATATCAATAACCATTTTGTAATTTTAGAGATTTAGGTTAACTTAACTCGGGTCAATGCCCCGCCTACGACGCAGCATTGACTCCGAGTGGCCTAGTTACGCAACGTTCGTTGACCTTTAGCGTCAGTCAGATGTTTTATTTACAATATATCATATAATTTTACAAAATTATAGGATACTAGCTGATGCCCGCGACTTCATCCGCGTGGATTTACGTTTTTCAAAATCCCGCGGGAACTCTTTTATTTTCCGGGATATAAAGTAGCCTATGTTATAATCCAGGGTATAATCTATCTCCATTCCAAATTTTAGCCAAATTCGTCCAGAAGTTTTTGCGTGAAGGAGTAACAAACATACACACACACACACACTCACACATACAAACTTTCGACTTTATAATATTAGTCGGATTTTTATATTTTTTTTCGCGTTTTTTGTGGTAACATATCAGTAATCACTATCACCTGTCTTCGTTTTTGCCTGCGTTTGGTTACACCCTGGTTTGAAAACTAGTCGGGCATAATAATTATTAAGTACATCAACAAAATTAATCAGCCGTAAATTATATCGAACCTTTTTATAAATTCTATCTATATTATTCACGTTTCTAACAGTTCCATAATAGTTTCCATTTTGTACATTATTCATTCCCTTTGATGCTTGGTGTAATATCGTTCATTTTATGTAAATTAGCGCTCAAGACTTAACCGCCGGCTTAGGTACAGTTACATTAATAAATGTATAATTGATTAATCAAAGGTTTTGGTACCAAAAGGCTAAAGCTAGTGTATATTATAGATGTTTATATTCTAAGGAGATAAGATTTGTTAATATTTTTTTGAAAATAAAGATATTTTATTTTTTTATTTCGGAGCAACCATCAGGTCAAAAAGTTCTTAGGCACATTCTCTGAAATATACCTACCGATAACTAATTTTCTTCTAGAGTAAATATTACCCAAGAAGTTTCTTTAGTTCCTAATACCCGGATATCAACAGATTAGCCGTGTCTTTGCGGCGAGGTAAAAAGGCAGAAAAATATCAAATCAAGGGTCACACTGTGAGCGTAAGCGGGATTCAATTATTTTAAGATTTTTTAAAAACTCAAACATTAAACAAACATCTTAGTTTTGACTTTTGACGACTTCCCTGGTGCAGTGGTAAGCACTGTGGTCTTATAAAAATCAGCGTCCTGCATCTTATGTGTGTTAACGCAGGACATTATGCTGAGCTGTACACCCATTTGGGATGGTGTCACAGATGAAAATGTTACATTTGTACTTTGTTTTTATCTGTGACACCAACAACAAATAAATGCATTTTTTTTTCTTGCTTATACGCCTTCCATGATAGGCCGGTTCCGTCTTACACTGCTTCATCACTTACCACCAGGTCAGTTTGCACTTTGCAGTCAAGGGTTAACAGCTTGTATCTGAATTTAAAAAACCGGCCAAGTGCGAGTCAGGCTCGCGCACAAAGGGTTCCGTAGTACAGTCGTATTTTTTCACCATTTTGCACGATAAATCATTAAAAAAATAAGAATCTGTTTTAGAATCCACAGATGAAGCCCTTTCATATTATGATACCCCACTGGATATAGTTATCTTACTTTGATAATTGAAAATACCAATTTTTAGTTCATGACCACAATTAAATGTTTTTTGTGTGATGTAACCACAAATTCACGGTTTTCAGATTTTTCCCTTAATGTCAGCTATAAGACCTACCTACCTGCCAAATTTCATGATTCTAGGTCAACGGGAAGTACCCTGTAGGTTTCTTGACAGACCGACAGACAAACCGACAGACAGACAGACAGACATACAAACAAAGTGATCCTATAAGGGTTCCGTTTTTCCTTTTGAGGTACGGAACCCTAAAAATATTGAGTGATGTAGATTGCAGACATAGCTTATCTCCACCGGTTAGGTCCGGTATCTACCTAAGCGGAGAGGAGAGAACATGCGTTCAATGGACCAATCGAATTCAAAATAGTTGACGTGAAAAATTATCACGTCATTTTTTTAAACCGGATTGGTTTACTGTACACATCTCTTCTCCGCCCCGCTTAGGTGGATACCGGGCCTTATACACTGAAAACATTGGCAAAAGAAATTGTTGAAAATTTTCCCGCCAGAGTTTCTCCCTTCGAAACTCTATGAATACATTCGGAAAGCGTCGGCATGAATATAGAATGAATAAAAATGAATAAAATGAGGTGCGGAGCCGCGGTTAATCATCAGCTTCGGAATTTATTTTGCGGCATTAAGTACATTGAGATTAAAGAATTTGTTTTTGCGGCTCATGTGTAAATAGCTTATTTTTCGTTACGAGTTCTGAGTCCAAGTGTGAGGCATTATTTAGGTGCAAGTTGCAACGTATACCTGCAAAGTGAAGTGGAGCTTTAAAAACCGGCCAACTGCGATATAAGGAGGAGGATAAGGGTTCCGTTTTTCCTTTTGAGGTACGGAACCCCAAAAACAAGTCAAACTTGGCTTTGTAATTACTTTGTGATACGGTGAAATTCGTCATCATCATCACCCATCGCCGACTCACTACTGAGAAAGGCTCTCCACACAGAATGAGAATGGTTTCGCCATAGTCCACCACACTTGCCAAATGCGGATTGGAAGAGTTTACACACCTTTGAGAACATTTTGGGAACTCTGCATGCCTGAGCATGCAGGTTCCCTCACGATGTTTTCCTTCATCGTTAAAGGAAGTGATATAGTTTTTAAACGCATACAACTTCGAAAAGCTAGAGGTGCGTACTCGGGATCGAACCCCATACGCATTAGGGACGTGTCCTAAAGGGACCAGCAGCACCCAGGCACACTGCGCAAAAGCTTTTTAAAAAGAATATTTTTAAAAAAAAGAATATTAGCCATGTTAAATGACTAATATTCCCCTTTCCTCTCCAATTAAGCGTCAGGCTTGTGCTAGGAATAGGTACGACAATAGTGCAACGGGCGGGGTTTGAACCGTCGACCTTTTGGTTTTCAGTCCACTCCTATACCGGTTGAGCTTGACTTTACTTGATTTGAACGCAACCGAAAAGTTTACTTTACTAACTCATAACCTATAAAAATTAAAACTCCCTCTAAATCTCCGATAGCATCAATAAACCAATAGTGATACGTCATACTCGATCTTTCGCAGTATACACAGTTGCAGAGGAGCCCCCATCCTTCATATTACCATCACAATACACTGTTTTCGCATTAATGTGGAGAGAAATAATATTTTTATTCCCCTTTGGATAGAGTTACCTTTAACAAAATCACCAATAAAGGACAATACTGACTTACAGGACAGGCTGGGCTAAAACATGTATTTGTTAATCTATATAATATACAGGATGCGAACTTGGTACTTTTTTTTTAAGGGAAAACGTCAGAGTCAGCGAGCGTGCTTATAGAGCGTGCTTTGGTTACGTAGGTTTGGTATGACCATGATTTGCTTATTTTAAGATAAAAAAATTATTTCAAAAAAGGTACAAAATTATGAATGGAAATGTGTTCTATTAACGATACAGAACCACCAAAAAAATTTTGTGCAATACCCAAAAAATCTTCCTGTATAAAAGGAAAAGGTGACTGACTGACTGACTGACTGACTGACTGATCTATCAACGTATAGCTCAAACTACTGGACGAATCGGGCTGAAATTTAGCCGTAAAGGATTTTTTGAACACAAATTTCAAACCCCTACTTCACACCCTTAGGGGTTGAATTTTCTAAAATCCTTTCTTAGCGGATGCCCACGTCATAATAGCTATCTGCATCCCAAATTTCAGCCCGAATCGTCTAGTGACTAGTAGTTTGAGCTGTGAGTTGATAGATCTGTCAGTCAGTTTTTCCTTTGTATATTTAGACTTCTGACTCGGTGTACAATTTGGCGTTGCTGTAAGCATATCGAGGATATTTCCCAATAAATCAATAAAAAAAACCAATACGGAGAAATACTTAATAATAAATCAGCAATGGAGAGAAACCTAACTTCCGATAACCTAACTTAAAATGAGCAAGACAATTCCGAAGTATTCAGCAGGAATGGCAGTCCTACTTTTGCTGTATATGATAAGAATTTCATTATTGCTTCGATATTTGCAAGAAAATTTCCGAGTTAAACTTTTTTGACTAAGTAAATAGTTTTTTCCTTTTGCATTTATAGTGTTTGTCTGATATTTTATCAATAATCTTATTAGTAACTAAAAGTATAAACTGACTGACTGACATATCAAAGCGGAAACACAAGGTTTTTAAATATACCTACCGTTAAAACTTTTTGATTTTACGGAATAAAAATTCGCCTGTGTCCGTTTCTGTCTCTGTACCTTTCATCAAAACTGGTTTAGCGGATAAACTTTAAAAAAATAGAATAGAAATAGATTAAACTAAGAAATAGATTGAATAAACTTTTACAAGTGCTTTTGAATCGTCAACTAGTTTAATTTTACCACTGGTTCGGAAAGCCGTTCTTACCGAGAAGAACCAGCAAGAAACTCAGCGGTTGCTCTTTTCAAGTGATCAATTTACTATATTATTATACCATACTGTACAAGCACTTGCAGCTCCGTGCATAGAGCAAGTCAAATCCAAGTTTTTTTATCATTTACATAGTCTTCGACTGAATAATACTTATGCTTTTTTTGAGAGCATACTTATTGGATTATAAAAGGTACCAGACAGACAGATGAACATACTTTCGCATTTATAATATTAGTCCTTATGGATATAAAAATTAAGCTAATAAAAATGTAGCATTCCTATGTGTACACACCTCATCACTCATGAATACATTTGATTAATGCAGCGCTGGATGGAAGCAAGGAATTCTTTCAGCGCGGCCGAATTGAATAGAATCGGAAAAATTACAGCTGTATTTTAATTTTTTGCTCATCCAAGAGAGGACTTCCAATTCTTATATTGGATTAAAAATGGTTTTTTGTTGGAGTTCGTATATTGGATAATACTGATAACGGGAATTTGATTGGGAATTGTTATTCTGACTAGTTACTCTACCGGAAAAGCTATGTGACCTTGCCACAGAATAAACTAGTGGTTTAGACTGAACTGAGATCTTGCGACCTATTAGTTCGGTCACTTGGTAGGTCGATTCCGAAAAACCTGCATTGATCATTATTACAATCGCAATCGTTATAATTGGCTGAATTTATGCTATTCTTGTTGCGATAATGCATGATAGCCAATAGTGAGTGAGCATCTACGAATCAGAGGTGATTGCGATCGTGAAATTGATGCTGTCATTCTACCGTAAGAGCCGCTGTTTTGTAACTCGTTAACGGTTAATATCACATTCAAGTCACAAAACAAATTAATTTCAAATTCGGTGTTAGCGTCATAAATCAACAAAATGAATAGCTGGCGGACAAAACGGTGTAATTTTTGTGTACGTATTTAATTTAAGAAATAAAAGTTTTTCTTTCTTTCTTCAAGAAGAAAGCTTCTTTAATTCGGACGTTTTTGGCACACTAAATACAAATCTGAATTCATATCAAGCAAAATAGCCTCAAACTGTACTGAAATTGAGTCCAGAGTTCATGATTCGATCACTGACTACAAACTCGATTTTATTTCCAACCATAACGGCCTCAAACTGTACTCAAATTGAGTCCAAAGTTCATGATTTCGAACACTGAATACAAACTCGATTTTATTTCCAACCATAACGGCCTTAAACTGTACTCAAATTGAGTCCAAAGTTCATGATTTCGAACACTGAATACAAACTTGAACTATTTCTAAGCAAAACGGCCTCAAACTGTACTCAAATTGAGTCCAAAGTTCATGATTTCGAACACTGAATACAAACTTGAACTTATTTCCAAGCATAACGGCCTAATACAGAGATAAAATCAAGTCCAAAATTTGTGATTTTGATCAAAACGGTGCAGTTGCAATAAAGTTTCAACAGCTTTCATTGAGTTTTTTGCTCTTTCTGTACAATTTTATTTTATGCAATCACGCTTTTGTTTTTTTGCCCGCTTCTCAGAAATATATGTTTGACAGAACAAAGTTTTTGTAGGGAAAAATTTAATACCGCTGTATCTCACAAGATGATATTGGCTCCATCTAACAGTAACAAAAATCGGCCAAGACTTGCATACGAAGGGTTCCATACTATCGTACAAGAAATAACAGTTCCTACAATAAATTAAAAAAACTCTTGGGGGCCATTTTGAAATTGTTGTTATTTGTTGTTATAGCGACAATAGAAATGCACATTCTAGTGAAAACTTCAGCTCTGAACTGTAATGGTTCACGAGATACAGTCCGCTGACAAACAGAGAGACGGACGGATGGACAGCGCAGGCTTATAGTAATAGTTATAGAGTCCTGTTGGCAGCCTTCGTACGGTACGAATTCCTAAAAACATATTTTTTTTAAAGAAATAGTGCTCCAGTTTTTAAGTTGAGATATGAATAAACCGTGTTCTAAGTATTTTTGTGCTCTTTTTGGCGGTAGATTGCAATTTTCCGCAGGTTGAGCGCGAATATTAAAAATTTAACGTAATAAGCAGACTCGCGCTTTGTGCTTACGAAGGAAAAGAATTTATTTTGATTCCATCGTGTTTTGTTGCGATTCTGTTTTATTCTTTATCTTTAAGTACACTTATGCCCGCGACTTTGTCCGCGTGTATTTAGGTTTTTTGAAATCCCGTGGGAACTCTTCAACTTTCCGGGATAAAAAGTAGCTTGTCCTAAAATGTCCTTCCCCGGGATATAATTTCAAAATTTCATATTTCATCAAAATCGGTTGAACAGTTGGGCGGTGAAAAGCTAGCAGACAGACAGACAGACAGACACACTTTCGCATTTATAATATTAGTATGGATTCTGTGCTCGTAGTTACTTTATATAAACTGTGTCTTTCTCCATTAATCTATTTTTAGTTTGTCCTTTATTCTTCTATCCCAAAGAGATGACAGTATTATTTTATCGCAGCGGTCACTTTTAGTACAGCCGGCCGCAATAAACCGCGGTGACACATCGGGCTTCTCAAGAGCGGTAATTCCGCCAGTCAGCCGCACGCGGCGCCACTGTGCTCACTTCACTGCAAATATATCGCCACTTGCCTGGAGGACGCAATTGTATTTGAAAGAATACAATTGAAGACTAAAAATCGTACGCGATTTCTGTATTATACTCGGTCTGATATTCGTTTGATGTTTTTATCTACCTAGTGATGGGTCATCATCATTATCATGATCAACTCACTACAGAGTACGGGTCTCCTTTCAGAGTGAGAAGGGGTTTTGCCCATACCCATAGTCTATCACGATGGCCAAGTGCAAATTTATAGACCTTGGGAACATTATGGAGAAGTCTCAGGCATGCAGGTTTCCTCACGATGTTTTCATTCACAGTTAAAGCAAGTTATATATATTATAACTTATATAGTTATAATATATATAACTTATATAGTTATAATATATATATAACTTGCTATATTTAATAAGGTATATTTAATTACTTAAAATACACATAACTCCAAAAAGTTAGATGTGCGTGCCCGGTATCAACCCCCAAACTACGATTAGGTGGTGGACGTCCTAACCACTAGGCTATTGTGCGGTTGCCAGTCCTAAAATACAATCCAAAGCCAGGGTGGGTCATTAGTAAGTAGCCTTTTCCAGGTATTTAGCGAAACTCATAATAGATATCTTTCAGCGAAGTTGTGCTCGCAACAAAATTATCTATAATCATCAATGCAACATTTTTCACTAGAATGGCTAAGATTCGATGAATTCGAAGACTTTTTCAGAGACTAGTTTAGAAAATTCTACTTTTATATAAATGAACGATGTAGTATCGTTCATTTATACCCATTACAAGACAGTAATGGGTAACTTCTACACAAATAAATCAAAGCGAAAGTGAAACTATAAAAGTTGACTAAGCTTGAAACATATAGAATATAGTATAAACTATATCAAAAGTATAAAAATTAGGTTTGTAGAACACGCCTGTAGACTTGAAAACCCCAACAATTACGACGGCAGCTATAGACCTTATATTTTTAATAGATAATACCCTGTATTAATATTTTAGTAAGCTATACTTTGTATTATTGCATAAATTATATTATACTTATTTTAAAGCTCTACATTCAAAGTCGACGTAGTATGCAGCTACGACATCACTATGGTCTACGACCAAGACTACGGCGTAGCAAATAGCTTACAAAAGATTATCCTTTTATCAGTCTTTGCCTGCAATTTTCACCTGATAGTAAGTGAAAATAAAGTCTAAGATTAATGCGCTTACATGAAAGGATATGGCAGGCAAAACCTATACTGAGCCTACACTGCCAAGTGATTTAGCGTTCTTGCCCACTACGAAGCCTTCCACCAAACCAAACTGGGTAAGATTGATAAGTTATTATATAATAGACCCTACCAGGAACGCAATCCGGAACTCGTAGGTAAAGAATGAAGATTATAAAATATTGTATACCTACTATTATTGTACTAGTAGTGGAAATCAGGTTTTAAGGTATTTCACGATGGGACGAAGTACAGTCGCCTACATCGACTTTCAGGAAGCTGGTATCTTTTGGCGCTCGAACTGTCACATTTTATTCTGTTTCACGTTAGTACTGTTGCCAACAAAATTATGAATGAGTAAATATTGAACCGTGTTATTTCATGCATAACGAATATTTTGTCAGCTAACCCTGAAGACTGAGTAGCAGAGTCCTAGACATTACATTAACGTATACGACACTGTTAAAAGTGATTGTGAGTATAATATAACGATTGATTCATTCATTCATTCGTCAGTTAGATTTTTAAATGGACTGCGCCAGAAGGATCATTCCGTCATCCCTTTATTCAGCTTCACCTACACAGCTCAAACTACTGGACAGGTCGGGCTGAAATTTAGCATGCAGATAGCTATTATGACGTGGGCATCTGCTAAGAAAGGATTTTTGAAAATTCAACCCCTAAGAGGGTGAAATAGGCGTTTGAAATCCACGCGGACGAAGTCGCGATCATATAAGTTAATACTATAAATGCAAATGTGTGTCTGTCTGTCTACTAGCTTTTCATGGCTCATCCGATTTAATTTTGATGGAATTTGGTACAAAGATAACCCGGATATAGCTTTTTGTGCCGGGAAATCAAATAATTCTTACGTGATTTTTAAAAACCTAAATCCACGCGGACTCTGTCGGGGTATATCTACTTACACTTATATTTTTAAAATTTGAAAGACACTTCTGTCTTTAATTACACACGCAGTTCCACCCTGGTTGTGAATCATGTAAAAAAGAGTCGTCTGTGATTTTTCATCTCGCGCGGACCGCCTACGTTAGGCATATCTCTACGTTCTGTAGAGTATTGAATAGTATTGATACTTTGACATTTTTTGTGAGTTTTTATAGTTATAAAAACAGATAGTTATCTGTGACAAGTGTGTGTGTGTGCTCGCGACTTTACTAGCTAAGCTTTACTTTGTATTGATGCATAAATTATAATACTTATTTTAGAGCTCTACATTCAAAGTCGGCGTAGTATGCAGCTATGACCTCACTATGGTCTACGACTAAGACTACTGCGTAGCAGATTTTGACTTTTATGTCAATGTATTTTATCAAGGGCTTATAAAAGACTAGCTGATGTCCGCAACTTCGTCCGCATTGATTTAGGTTTTTAAAAATTCTGTGGCAACTCTTTGATTATCCGAGATGAAAAGTAGCCTATGTTTTTTCCCGGGTTGCAAGCTATCTTTGTACCAAATTTCGTCAAAATCGGTTGAATGGATAGACCGTGAAATGCTATCAGACAGACAGACAGACACTTCTGCATTTATAATATTAGTATGGATTACATACAGTAGGTACGCGACAGGTCGAGATGGCAATCGGAAGGGGAACGCCCGCACACCCGCACAGCCCAATATTATGTTATCCAAAAGGATATCTAACATAATCTAATCTAATTTATTTTTTGGTTGTAAAATTACTTGACACTCTTTATTCGCATGCGGTGTTTACCTGTAATTAGCTTTTCATTTTTCTTTATCATTACAGTAAGTAACGATATTTAAATATATTACTTAAACAAAAGTATTAGACGAGTTTTATTACAAAACTTAGGTTTCAATTTTAAAGTATCAAGACCGCTGAATCCAATGCTATCGAATGGGAAGCCACTTCTCATAAATTATTATTCTGGATTTTTTTTATAAAATATAGCCAAGTGCAGACATTTTGCACAACCAAAAATATAGAAAATTAATTTAGATCGAAGAGAAATCAGACAGGACCGGCAGTGGTTTATAGCCAGTGCCTTGGCACGGGCTGTAGCACCACTTTCTCATCCAGGACGCTATTCTGAGAATTTCTTGACGGGAAAAGGTCATAATTTTTTCATCCCGATCCGGGACTCGAACCCAGGACCGAAGATCCACAGATGAATAAACTAGCCACTAGTATAACTAGACCAACGTGGCTGTCACTTGGTATACCTAATATTGCTGGGATAGTCTAGTATAGTTAAGACTTCGAATCCACTTTCAAACCGGTCGGTGCAGTGGCAGAGTCTTGACTCATCATGAGTGGTACAAGTCCTACACGAAAAAAATACATTCATTTCATTTCGACCTCGGACCTATTTGGGAGGTCGGAGGTTCGATCCCGGGAACGTATCTCTTAGCTTTTCGGAGATAGCTCCGAAAATCTTGCCTTTTTTAAAGATGAAGGAAAACATCTTGAGGAAACCTTAATTTCTAAGAGTTCCTTCTTAATAAAGTTCTCAAAAGTGAGAAATCCGCAAATGCGCACATGACCAGCGTGGTGGACTATGGTCTAAGCCCTTTTCATACTGAGAGAGACCTGTATATATTAATTAGTGGGATTGGCATATGGTATATACAGTGTATGCCAGTCACCACACCAGAAGGGAAATCTCTGGAAGGGTCGTAGTTGGAGACATGTTGTCACGATGTGTAAACGCCCTATAGCATAATATATGTCCTGTACTTAGGCACTCACAAAAAAGTTAACGACTGTGGATAATAAATTCTAATTTTCTGTCAACAAAGCCATGTAAAACGAGTCCATCATTTTAGTAATCGTGTCGTTAAACCACCGTTTATTGCCACTTTTCTTCTTGTTTATTCACTTAAAAATCCATTACACACGAAAAGAGCACTTATAAATATGAAGGCGAACATCTTTTAGAGCATCTTGGGAGTAAGCGACATTAAAATTCCAACTCTATTGTCAAACAATCAAGGTTAAATTTCGAGTGGTAGATGCTGTCAAGACATTTTAGTACTTTAAAATGGGTGTGAACACGTCAGAATCAATTCGGACAGCCATTTCTCAATAAGCTAGAAACACATGCAGCGTAGCTTTTAAACTTTGACGTGTATTGCGGAGTCCATTTGGCGGAACATGTTTGAATGGTGGCACTTTGTAAATTTTGGAGCAAGCGTTGCAGAAAAATAAGGTGGGAAAATGGTATTTTTATTTGTGAGACTGGCACTGAATAAAATCACGCCGATAGTGCCGTAGAAGCTCTGATAGCCTAGTGGTTAGGATGTTCGCCTTCTAATCGAAGGTCAAGGGTTCGATCCCGGGCACGCACCTCTAACTTTTCGGAGTTATGTGCGTTTTAATTATTTAATTATCATTTGCTTTAACGGTGAAGGAAAACATCGTGAGAAAACCTGCATGCCTTAGAGTTCTCCATAATATTATCAAAGGTGTGTGAAGTCTACTAATCCGCACACCCTTCTCACTCTGAGAGGAGACCCGTGCTCTGTAGTGAGCCGGTGATGGGTTGATCATGATGATAGTGTCGTTTGTAAACCGTGACAGTGAAGGGGTTACTTGCGTAGTGGTTTGTTATCCTGGACTTAGCCGATGAAATGTCTGCTACTGGTTGGTCCATACTGCGCTTTCTAATGCGGGGTCGCTATTCTTGCATCTTGGTAATTGGGACCCCAACATCCATCGACCATAGCGGTTAGTCAAGACATTGCATTACATTAAATGTTTGAAGCGGTTTATCCAGTACAAAAAAGCTGTCAAAATAAACATGTTCAAAACGAATGCCCATATAATTTTTTGTTCGGGATGACTTGGCTTGTGCATTACGACATAAGTAGAGGTTGTTGACTGGCTGCATTTGCGCGCTGGCCAATCAGGCAGGCAGGCATCTACGTACAAAAAGTGCCAGCCTTTCTGCCATTTAAATTAACCTTATTTAGTGTTCCCAAGAAAATTCAAGCTCTCGACTATTGAGAACATTACGCTATACCTACAGGTTGTAACCAGAACCACGCTGGCAAAAACGAAGACTGATATGAAGAAGATAGTACTGATGATTACTGATATGAAACCACAAAAAAAGGCGTAAAATTTAATTTAAAAAATCCTATAATTTTGAAAAAGTGTACGATATATTGCAAATAAACATCTGACTGACGCTAGAGGTCAACGAACGTTGCGTAAGTAGGTCCCGAGGTTTGCACGCTATACATTGCGGGTTTGAAAGATTCTAATCTAAATCACTAAAACTACAAAATGTGGCAAATGGTTATTGGTATCGGATTGTGTTTAGGTAGTAAAACAATAACGCTAAGTTTTTGCTAGCATTCTGGTTACATCCTGTATTCGATTTATGTGAAAGCAAAGGCTCTGAATATTATTCAATGGTAAAAGAAAAAATCCTTTATAAAAACACCAGAGCTACCCGGGACACCATAATTACGTTTTCCACAGGCAATATATCAAGTCACTTGAGGACAAGGCCCGAAGATTTGTCCTGTAGAGGGCGTAACGGGGCCGCCCTTCGACCAGGAGCTTTATAAGGGACGCTGCTCCCGAATTTTTGTTATGTCAGTATTTTTATAAACGACGAGAAAAATAGATGTAGAGAGGTTTGAATATTGGCTGGTGGTTTTTGTAAGCTTGATTGTTTTTTTTATTCGGTGATAAGTCGAATCCTCAATAGCTTGAGGATGAGAAATTCGGAAGATCACAGTACAAACCCAGTAATGCCGTCATCATCATCATCATGATCAACCCATCGTCGGCTCACTACAAAGCAAGGGTCTAATCTCAGAGTGAGAAGGATTTTGGCCATAGTCTACCACGCTGGCCATGTGCAGATTGGTAGACTTCACACACCTTTGAGAACATTATGGAGAACTCTCAGGCATGCAGGTTTCCTCACGATGTTTTCCTTCACCGTTAAAGCAAGTGGTTTTAATTACTTAAAACGCACATAACTTCGAAAAGTTAGAGGTGCGTGTCAGGGATGGAACCCCCGACCTCCGATTAGAAGGCGGACGTCCTCACCGTTAGGCTACCGTAATTTTATTAATGCCGTACCCAAGAATAATACAGGCTTTACGCTTAGTACGTATAGGCAGTGGCGTGCAGCTGATAGAGGCATAAACGCACTGCTTACCCTCGTTGTAATAAATCAATGCTTATTTTTCATTTAAACCTGCCGGAAAATAAGTTCATACCTAAATGCATACCCTGGCTTGAAATCCTGTGCACGCCACTGCGTATAGGTACCCAGCAGTGCATGTCACATCTACGATACTTGGCGATGACGATTATGACCTAAGATGTATAGTCCGCGACAGGTTGAGAAGGCAATCGGGGTATGAGGCAGAGGGATGCCCCGCACACCCGCACTGGGTTACGGGCAGTGGCGTGCAGCTTATAGGCATAATCGCACTGCTTACCCTCATTGTAATAAATCAATGCTTATTTTTCATTATAACCTGTCGTAAAATAAGTTCATACCTAAATGCATACCCTGGCTTGAACTCCTGTGCACGCCACTGGTTACGGGAGGGCTGTACGGGTGTGCAGGGCGTTGCCATCTCGACTTTTCGTGTACTTATACCTACGTCGTAAGAATCCCTTTGTAAAGTACCCTGCGTAGTCCACGTGGACGAAGTCGTGAGCATAAGCTAGTATTTTATATAATATTATAAAGAGGAAAACTTTGTTTGTTTGTTTGTTTGTTTGTTTGTTTGTTTGTTTGTACTGAATAGGCTCAAAAACTACTGGACCGATTTTAAAAATTCTTTCACCATTCGAAAGCTACATTATCCACGAGTAACATAGGCTATATTTTATTTTGGAAAAAAATAGGGTTCCGTAAGATATTTGGGTTTTTCGGACACAAGGTGTAAAAAATCAACCAGAAAAGTTACTTATTTTGCGTACGCTGCCTAAACTATAAAAGATAGAACCATAAAATGTTCTAATTAATTGTAGATCTTATAAATATCTACAAAAAAGTCCGCGACACACTATACCCATCTATGTCGAGTGAGGCACAGCAACCATTTTTTTATTTAAAAATCTTGAATTTTTTTGGACTACATTTAAACGCGTTTATTTTACTCATGCTATTAATCCTTATCAAAATAAATGATTTCATCACTAAGAACAGTTTATGGAGATAATATTTGGTCTTTGAATGATTAAAATTGGACGTTTGGTTTTGAAGTTATGGCGAAATTAAAATATTACGATTTCTGCTGCACGGCCCGTTGTCTTATTATATAAAGAGGTAATGTCGTTAAGTTTGTTTGTAGGGGGTAATCTTTAGAACTACTGAACCGATTTTAAAAATTCTTTCACCAGTAGAAAGCTACATTATTCCTGAGTGACATAGGCTATACGGGATCTTTAAAAACCTAAATCTACGCGGGCGAAGCCGCGGGGATCAGCTAGTATTTTATAAAAGGAAAAGGTGACTGACTGATATATTGACTGACTGATCTATCAACGCATAGCTGAAACCACTGGACGAATCGAGCTGAAATTTGGCAATTTGGGAAGGCTAACATCGTGAGGAAACCTGCATGTCTGAGAAATTTTCTCAAAGGAGAGTGTTTTTCAATTCCACTAATTTTCATTTCCACTGTGGAAGTGATCCATAAAATCGTTAGCGGGCCTGCGATACGTTGAAATGATGATGATTAACATAAACTTATATAGACATGAACACCACTCATTCCTTCCGAGAGAGATCCGTAAAAAATAATTCCCTATTCTAATATCAATTCCGGAAAAAGGTTACGCCGTATACACGTCTACTATCGTAAAATGCTTTACACAATCACACATAACTCCGAATGTCCCCTAGGCCGGAATTACGGCAGAATGACCGAACCTTCGTCGACAGTTTTGAGGGACATAAAAAAATATTCTCTCCAATATGACGGCACCCTTCTATGCGTTCGCAGGCGATCGCAGATCAGATAACGCGTTTAGAGAAACGACATCGTTTGACACATATATAGTGTGTTACAATTTTGAACCCTTTTAAGAGTTCCGAAAAAAAGAAACCCGACGTACAGAGTACATTAAAAATGTTTTCTGAAAACGGCAGCCGCTACGCGACGCAAAGCAACGCACCGCAACGTATCGCATCGCATCGCATCGAAACGCTACGAAACGCAACGCAACGCATCGCATCGCAACGCAACGCATCGCATCGAATTGCATCGCATCGCATCGCAACGCATTGTATCGCATCGCAACGAAACATATCGCATCGCAACTCAACGCAGCGCATCGCATCGCATTGCAAATAATAATAAAATATTTAAACTAAACTTAAAATAAATTTAAAAAGTGTGGCACAACATTACTAGAGATTCCTCTATTTTCAAAGACTGCTCAGTTAAAGTTCAATTCCAAATAATATATATTTCACACAAGTTGCAAAGTTCAAACACGGTCCGAGTGTATAAGCTCGGCGACTTTGGCGTTTTATTGACTTCATAAAATAAAAGGTAACTTGGCCGCTCCGCGCGGGATGTCGTTTATGAGTTAGTTAGGTAGTTTTAAGATATTACAGGTAAAGTAAAATAAAAATGTAATTAACTAAGTACCTATTTGCTAGATTATTTTCTAATTTTATGAAACCCTTATAAACTGACTTTACGGCTCTAGGCTCTAGGTGATAATACCTTGATTTGAAGACATCTAATCTATAATCTTTCAGCCCAATGAGTACTAATCTAAACTTTAATAAATACTTAAATAAATATTTTTAAGCAAAACGGTGTAGGTACAACTGTGCTAAAATTGAGTCCAAAGTTAGTTATTTCGGATTTCGATCACTAAATATAAACTTGAACTCATTTCCAATTCCAAGCTTTTGCTTGGCATTGGCCTAAATCTGTGCTAAAACTGAGTCCAAAGTTCGTATTTTCGGTTTAAAAAAACAGTACAATTAATTACAATGGTTCAACAGCTTTTATTCAGTTTTTTGCTTGTCCTGTAAAACTTTATTCCATGCATTTTGCAACAAATATTCGCCAGTTTCTCAATTTCGGTTGCTCAATGCTCAAACATATACAGTTTACGCGACAGAAAGTGATGTACATCGGCCTTTAGAATGGCATTTCGCCTTTGTAGAGCGTTGTCTCTGTCACTCATACCTATATGACATTTTGTCAGTCTCAATGACAGGGACAACGCTGCGGAACTGTACGTACATATCACGATTGGAATAAACTTTCGTAACCAAAAATCCCTGAAATAAGTAAATTGCAGTTTAAAACAGACCATTAATCTCAGCCCGTTCGGTTGGAGCGCGAACTCACGCACTTTGACACAAAATAAACTGGCAATCAGAGAGGAGTGCAGTCGGAGGGAGTCCTCATAAATCCGGAGTCGACTACACTCCGGCCTTATTCAATCTCCGGGGGAAAGAGGGCCAAGGATGTAGGTACAGGCTCTAGATGTGGCTTATTTAAGTTTTTTAAGACATCACAATTTTGTACAATTTGATGATGGAAAATAAAATAAAGTAATCTTCATACTTCTACAATCCTATTAATCCATATTGCCATACTTAATATAATGAATGCGAATGGGTGGCTATCTGATTACGAAGTGTGTTTGAAGGGTCCGGAGTTAGTTTACATCCCGGGTTCTCATTTTTAAAAACCTAAATCCACGTGGACATCATTTAGTACACGAAAATCTTGCCAGTAGGTACTAGTAGCAAATATCATTTCATCACCATTTTTCCAAGGTACTATGAAAATTGGTACTTGGGCTGTTGACTGAAAATCAAAAATGAAATAAAGAAATTGTAACTACATCTACTTTATGATTTTAGAAAATTTTAAGAGGAAAGTAAGGGAAAATTGAAAGAGAATTTCACAGATAGGTTTCACAGAGGTTTATACAAGAAATTATCTAGGGACACACGATTTTAAAAAACTAATTCCATGCGGATGAAATCGCGGGCAAAAGCTAGTCTTTATGCATTAACAATACATAAATAGCTCTATCTACAGAAAAAAAGAATTTCAGCTGATGAGACTCTAATTGTAGATATCCATTCTCTGTTATCGTTATAAGTCCCGCAAATTGCTATTGCGCTGGAACCATGTCTTTTTAACATCGAAATGACGTCATTTTGACGTCAGCCGAAATAAAAATATACCATCAGCTCGAAACTTCAGTCTAGTGCTGACATCACTAAAAAGGCGGCCACGCGCATTAGCAATTAGCTAGACTTTTAAAGGGGATGTTATTACCATAAATTCACATCTAGATTATTTTGTATCTGTGCCCATATACTTTACGGGAGAGGTCGTGTAGCGCGGGGCTCGATATAAAAGTCCACTTTATAAAGGCTGACCGCAGACGCCTTTGTGGGGTTTCAACGGATACGTATGTTTTCACACTTGGATTTCAATTTGGAAAATGGACAGACAATCTCATCTTCGGACGAATTTCAATCTTTTTTTATTGAACTACCTAACTTTCTCAGCCGCTGTTGTCAATAAGTGAATTAAATTTTTAAATAAACATTTTTTGTCTTTTTCTTTCTTTTTATAGACGTCCACTACTGGGCTATCTCTTGTACGAACTTCCACACACCACGGTCTTGCACAGCCTGAATTCAGCGGCTCCCTAGAATTCATTTCATGTCATCTGTCAACGCAGTCTGAAATGCCAAAACTACACTTTTCCGTGCGAGGTCGCCATTCTAGCACCTTGGGACCTCCATGTTTATTCTTCAAACTATGTGCTCCGCCCATTGCCACATAGCTTCGCAACTCGTTCAGTTATATATCACACTAACTGATGCCCGCGATTTCGTCCGCGTGGAGTTAGGTTTTTAAAATCCCGTGGGAACTCTTTGATTTTCCGGGATAAAAAGTAGCCTATGTTCTCCAGGTCTTTATCTATACCCATGCAAAAAATCACGTCAATCCGTTGCACCGTTGCGACGTGATTGAAGGACAAACCAACAAACTAACAAACAAACACACTTTCACATTTTATAATAAGGGTACTGATAGTCTGGTTCTTACCTATAATAATAATATGATGGACAAATAAATTTTGATTTTTAAATAGTATTTTTTATCAGTGCATTGGACTGACACGTGCTATCGCAACTATGTTACGCCACTCACTTTATCACGCCACACCTTCATTGCCTACAAACATGAACTGCCCATAGAAATCTAATCAACACGAAGAAACAATAAACCGCTCCGACTCGCCTTAGAACTTACCGACTCCAGAACAATAGTAACGACTGCGACAAACGACCGCATCGTTTAAATTTTATTTACTTCAGTCGGATATATTTAAACGTTATATTAGTAACAGATAGGATATAGAGATGATAATAAGTCAGTTTATGAGAAAGAGCCATTTGGCTATTTTCGCTTTAGAGTCATCATCTATCACGATCACAGAACAGTGACTAGTAATATACATACTACCTCAGGAAAGCACAGTGCAAACCTGGAACGGAGCTGAGGCTAAGACGCAGTGTCCAAGCGCAAAACAAATTATAAGCCGCAGCTTAAAGGTATTTGGAGAATACATAGTACACTGAATTGTGTAAACTGTCGGATGTAAGTCACGGACGTAATCTTGAGCGCTTGGACGTCCGCGGACGTCCGAGAGATATCTCGCCAGACAACTGTGCACACCTATCAGTCGCGGCTCGCGTCCCGTACTTATAGTTTGTTTCCCGTTCAAGGATAGCCAAAATCAAGGTTTGTTTATATTGTCCTATGGGCGGTGCGCATCCTTTGAGGCTCCTTTTTGTTCGGTTTAAGGTGAGCTAAGTTTAAGTTACAAAAAGACTCCACTCTTCTAAATGAAGTGTGAAAATTTTCCCGATAGCCACTCTATGTTTAACATAAGTCTCTTTAACTTTAAGCTATCCTATAAAAGATCAACTTTTAGCGCCATCGTGTCACAGGTTTAGCGAGTTGCCAATCTCCGCCAATAGATGGCGTTAGACGACACGCTCGTAAACAGTTTATGATCAGTCGTGTGCATGCTGTCGAGAAAGTAGCACGTAATGAGGAGGAAGAGGGTAGAATTGAAAATATTAAAATACTTAGTTTAAAATAACCTAATTCAGCTTTTTACTAAGATAAATGTGAAACGGTGCTTCTACAGATTTGCCCGAGAGCGTGCGACAAAATGCCGGTTCAGAGTTCAGACATCTCTACGGTCTCGTCTTGCAATCGCGCAATGGTGAGATTGTATGTTATAAATTATGCAGATCATAACTCTATGTAATTATGTCAAAAATATCGGGGAATAGTGCGACGTGCTACGATGACGAATATGTAATTGCACGGTAATAGATGCGTTCTACGAGCTAAAAGTACCTACTGAATATACCAGAACGCTAAATTGCTTGGCGTCAAATCTTTGCTGGTACGGTGGTAAATAGACCGAATTCTCCCACCGGACCAGACCAGACCAGAGAAAATTTTGAATTTGTTGAGAAATGAATTCCTAAATTGCCCCTACCGGGAATTAAACCTGGCATCTTCCACTCATCCATACTCTCATACTAATATTATAAATGCCACAGTCTGTGTCTCTGCTAGCGTTACAGCCGATCAGTTTAGTAACTGATTTTGACGAAATTTGGTACAGAGATAGCTTGCAACCCGAGGATGAACATGGGCTACTTGTCATCCCGTAAAATCGAAGAGTTCCCTTAGAATTTTTGAAAAACCAATCCACGCGGATGAAGTCGTGGCATCATCTAGACCTAATTAATACCTACTAGACTTACAGGTAGCTCGAAAATTAGTATCTGAGAAACTTTGTATGTCGAGAATCAAGAAAGTATGAAGAATAGAGCTCAGTAATGTGGAAGCTACCCGTAAGTCGGTCACTAGTTTGCATTCTACCCACATTTAGCATTCAATTTCCTCTGACACCTTACGTGTGCACCGAACTTTATTACCTACGCTTGTTCGATTGTGTCTACTTATTGAATGTGCGATGTGCAGAAATTGGCATATAGGTCATATTATATGACCTATTACTAGCTTTTACTACCTACCCATGAATTAAAGCAGCACAGCGAGCGGAGCGATGAGCGGGACGGATGGTGAGCGGGAAACTAATAAATATTAGCTACTAGCGACCCGTCCCGGCTTCGCACGGGCAGTTTATTAAAATGTTAGTAGGAGTCTCTACTTTTTGAAAATAAAATATAGCCTACTAGATGATGCCGCGACTATGTCCGCGTGGATTTAGGTTTTTAAAAATCCCGTGGGAACTCTTTGATTTTCCGGGCAGCGGTGAACGTCATGTGAGCGTACTCTAAACTAAATAAATTATAACACGCATATAACTATATCTGTATATATGTATTAATCATAAGTAGAAGTTTAAGCTAGAATAATATTACTTATTAGCCCATAGGCTAGATGGTACTTGGTAGTAATAAAGCTACCATTTTATAATGGTGCTTTATGGTAGAAAAAAAAAACGCATATAACTTCGAAAAGTTAGTGGTCGGGATCGAACTGCCCGGATGGGAGACCGAAGTCTTAACTACTAGACTATCACCGCGTATAACTAAGGTAGATTTGAAAGCAATAATATCGGCGTCAGTTTTTATTCGCGCGTTATAGCGGCCATTCCGCGCGACTGCTGGACGCGCCTACGTCTTTACGACGTTAAGGGGCGATATCGCAACTCTTTATTGCCGTTTTATTGATGCCATGCGTGGGCATACGACGCATTCTAACCTTTTCTGGACACTTCTATTTTTTTTTATTATAGTCACATTTATAGCACAATCTAAAGAGTAACTAACATATAGTCCGCGACAGGTCGAGATGGCAATTAGGGTATGAGGCGGGGGGACGTCCCGCACACCCGCACGTCACCCGCGCTCGCCCGCACCGTGTTAGAACATGCCCGACGCGCTACAATACCTCGGCATTTTTAAAAAACCAGCCAAGTGCGAGTCAGGCTCGCGCAATGAGGGTTCCGTACTACGGTCGTATTTTTTCGACATTTTGTAGGATAATTCAAAAACTATGATACATAAAAATAAATTAAAATCTGTTTTAGAATGCACAGGTGAAGACCTCTCATTATGATACCCCACTTGATATAGTTAGCTTACTTTGAAAATTTAAAATACTAGTTATTAGTTCATGACCACAATTTAATTTGTTTTGTGTGATGTAACCACAATTTCACGGTTTTCAGATTTTTCTCCAAATGTCAGCTATAAGATCTACCTACCTGCCAAATTTCATGATTCTAGGTCAACGGGAAGTACCCTGTAGGTTTCTTGACAGACAGACAACAAAGTGATCCTATAAGGGTTCCGTTTTTCATTTTAAGGTACGGAACCCTAAAAACTGCATAAAAAAGGCGTTATAACTTTTAAAGAATAGATTTCTTCAATAGAAAACGTTGCACTTTGCATAGCGAATCTTGCACTCTTCAGCGAACTTGAATCGATGTAGCGTGCCCCAAGTATTTGTTCAACAATCGAGCATGGCACTCTATAAGTTTTGTACAGGAAATCGAAAAACTACACGATTTAAATGAATAAAAAAGATCTTTTAAGAGGGTCTTTTCTTGAGCGGAGAGTGGTAGGTATAGTCAAATAGATATCACTTGCTTTGATTTACTAACTGTGAAAGAAAACATCGCTAAGAAACCCGCATGCCTGCCACAAGCAAATAAATAAATGATACATTATTTATTTATTTTCTTTCATGTACATGAAAGCAAATAAATAAATCTTATCTTATCTTATCTTATCTTAAGCTGTGTGAAGTCTGCCAATGCCAAAAAACTATGGCCTAATCCTTACTCATTCATGAATCATGCCAAAACTACGCATTTTGGTTTCCTAACAGCACCAAAAAAATTTAAATCCATAAAATATTAATTGTGTATAAAAACAGTTTCAAAATACTGCCACTTTCTCGCTGTAACATAATACTCAAATGTCTTTGGCACATTAAAAATGTAGTTTGTCTATGAATGTGAGTTTACAAGAACTGCAATAAGTAAAATGGTTTTCACCATTTTGTTTCTGAAAGACGGAAAAGAGCACTAGGTAAAGGTATGTCAATATTGGTCACCCACTTTAAGCTTTTCTTTCAAGCATTTCCTTTCACGATGGTCCAAGTCTCCAGGCGATATACGGGTATGGTAGAAAAGTAAAGTCCCGATACAGTTAGGTACATGTTGGGAGACTGGGCTGCTATGCTTGGCGTTGCGACTTCATCGTGCTTGATCGTCAAACATGTAGGCATGAGCACGGAGCAGCCCAAGCACAATCATTGTGAGTCTCTCACGCGCAACTTGCGCTTGTGCGGCGCAAGTATTGTCGTTAAAAAAGCCGCAAGAAACCATTATCGCACTGACTCATTTTATTCTTTGACTGGTGTATGAAGACTTAGAAGACGATAAAACTGCTTACAAACAATGTAATTAGTTATCGTAAATATTTTGTAAAACTAAGTAGGTTCAAAATCTTACAAGTGACAGAGATCGTGCCAGGCTTCTAGCATTATCTGAAAAGGAATCTGGGTATTGAAATACCTACTTAAAAAGAGCAACTGCCGAGTTTCTTGCTGGTTCTTCTCGGTAGGAAAGGCATTCCGAACTAAAGGTAAATGCATCCGACAATTCAAAAGTACTTGTGAAAGTTTACATGAATAAAAAACATTTTCATTTTTCATTTTCATTGGCTTCATGCCTTGCCATCCGAAAATCTCGGCACACTTTTAGGTAACGATAGTTTTCGTGTGGCTCTAGGTCTCAGATTGGGAACACCACAGTCCCGCGCATTGCTGCAGCTAGCTACAGGTCAAATCCAAGCTCTTTTATCATTTCCATAATATACGATTCACTTACTTACTTACTACTACTATACTATACTACTACTACTTTCTTTACTTACTTTTACTTTATACTACTACTTACTTTTTCAGGATTCAGATTTCAGGATTTCAGGATTTTTTCAGGATTTTCTTTTTCAGGATACTTTTTCAGGAGCACACCTTCCACCAAAACTTTTCACATGGACAAACCCGCGGACATAAGCTTAGTCTCTATTTCCTAACTAACCGTATTTTGATTTGTATGTACATAATAATATGACCACAAGATACTCCTACAAAATAACTCGATAGATCGCCCCAGGCGAGGAAACCTTACCGAATATTAATATCGTACATCTTTTATTACATACACAAAACATATTTAGGAAATATTCCTTCATAAAAAACCATAGGCTTCAGCTAATAATATAGTTACAAAAAGTCGATATTACTTATATGAAAATATAATATAAATAATTGTTATAAAGGGCATAGTAATATAATTAAGCAAAAAAAAACATTCCTACCTAGACGGGTCTAGAATTTAGATAATTAATCTTAAAAAAACTTATGTATTAAGTAGTTTTAGAGATTACCGTAGGTCTACGCTAATATTATAAACAGGTAAAGTAAGTTTAGGTAAAGTTAGTTTGCAAGCTGTGCATAGTGGCTAGGACGTCCGCCTGCTTTGGGAGGTCGGGGGTTCGATCCCGGGCACGCACCTCTAACTTGTCGGAGTTATGTGCGTTTTAATTAATTAAATATCACTTGTTTTAACGGTGAAGGAAAACATCGTGAGAAAACCTGCATGCCTGAGAGTTCCCCGTAATGTTCTCAAAGGTGTGTGAAGTCTACCAATCCGCACACGGCCAGCGTGGTAGACTATGGCCAAAACCCTTCTCACTCTGAGAGGAGACCCGTGCTCTGTAGTGAGCCGGCGATGGGTTGATCATGATGATGATGAAAGTAAGTTTGGATGTAGGGGTAATATCTAAAACTAATGATCCGATTCTGAAAATTCTTGCAACTCCTTCCGTCCGGAACATCAAAAAGTTCTCACGGGATTTTCAGAAAGTTAAATCCGCTTGGACAAAGTCCTGGTTATTATCTATTTTGATACAGAGACAGCTTGCTCCCCGGAGACGGACATAGTCGACTTTTTATCCCGGAAAATTAAAATGTTCCTATACATTTTTTTTTAAACTTAAAGGCAAGCGGACAAAGCCAAAGTCAAAGCGTTTATTCAAATTACGTATAGTAGGTACCTACGCCGACTGGTCGAGATGGCAATCGGGAAGGGAATGCCCCGCACACCTGCACAGCCCCGCCCGAACCCGGTGCGGGCGATGGCGTGTGACGTGCGGCTATGCGGGGCGTCTCCCACCTCATACCCCGATGGTCATCTTGCCCTGTCGCGTACTATACCATTGTACACTTTTGATTGTCAATTGTAGAATTTGGGAGATTTGATTGCGTAAATCTTCGAGGTCAACTAAAGCTACAAAGACTAAGTAGGTAGGTAATTTATAGGTTAGGAATAGAAATCTATAGGTAATATAAATAAGTCTAACTGTTACTCATAACCAAGAGCCTGAGTCCGATTTCACGTATGGATTTATTTATGAAGACACACACCCATCTCATAAATAACCAATCTCAAAATTGCAGAGATACTAAAACTATTACACCAACCTTTATGTCTTGCGCCCTTTATGGCTTACGATATTATACTAGTATACTTAAATAGTTATACTTTGTGACTTAAGAAGTTATGAGAGACAAGTTTGTTCACTAAATAATTTAAATTCTTGACATTCGACCTTTCGACGACTACCCCATAATGCTGAGCCTTTGGTCATATAAATAGGGGTCCAGAGTTTGATTTAGGAAGTTAACAAAATAAAATCTATAGATTCTAAAAATCTAGACATTCGACATTTTGACGACAACCAACGACTTCACTATAGACGGGTCATAAAAGTAACATAGACTAAGTCTCTTCAGTTCAAAGTTCGTGGACAAACTTGGTAAGTAAGTAATCACTAAAAACCGGCACGAAAGTAAAGTTAAAAAGTCCGGCGACGTGTCGGGCCTTGCAAACATTTTCACTCCAACTATCTCTTTCAACGAGCCTCACCTCTCACAAATAAAGTAGCTAAGTTAAGGCTCGCGTGACCTGGATGCCCAATAGATTGGATATGACATAAACTAATGATTTTAAGCTTATTTAGTACTAGCTGATGCCCGCGCCTTCGTCCGCGTGGAATTAGGTTTTTTAAAAATCCCGTGAGAACTCTATGATTTTCCGGGATAAAAAGTAGCCTATGTCACTCTCCGGGTCTTTATCTATACACATGCAAAAAATCACGTCAATCCGTTGCACCGTTGCGACGTGATTGAAGGACAAACTAACAAACCAATAAACCAACAAACCGACAAACAAACACACTTTCGCTTTTAATAAGGGTACTGATTTATATAGTATATTATAGTAGTAGTTATTTAGTGGTTATAACGTGAATAACGAGTGCATTCTACTTTCAATAATATGATGATTTTGAATTTAAATTTTTATCGATATTTCGACCCAGTTGCATAAGTCGCATTCACGACGGGACTGCAGTGCTGCGAGAGATGAAGTTTGAACTGTCATGGGCAGTATGGAACTAACTATTTCTTATTCTTTTTGTTGGAACTTCACGAGTCACAAGTCACAAAGTCACTATCAACTTTAGCTGTCGTACGACGATCGAAATATCGGTAATTCAAGATCATCGTATTAATCGTGGTATGTTCTCGTTATTTACATTAGTATAATATGATACAAAATTCTAAATTCGTTTAAATGTCGCATTTGTACTAAAGTAATTGTAGTTCAATGGTTTGACGCAGTTTGTTGAGTGTCTGTCTCTTTAAAAAAATGCCTCATCCAAACACCTTTACAGACTTTTCTGAGATCCGGTAAAATTCGCCATCAGTATGCGCGACACAACCCTCAAATGCCGGACCGACTTGCAATACTTATAGCAGTTTAGTGTTAGCCCGAGTATTGTATTACTGAGGGTATTATGTGCCGGGGTCCATACGTGACCCTACGGCCTTTGAATTTTCAATTAGATTGTCCGGTCCTCTGTTATTGGATAAGGGAAGCATTTGGATTCTGAAGAACTATTGATTGATTTTGTTGACACTGAAAAAATCTTAATTTTATCTGTTACTAGCTGATGCCCGCGATTTGGTCCACGTGGAATTAGGTTTTTAAAAATCCCGTGGGAACTCTTTGATTTTCCGGGATAAAAAGTAGCCTATGTACTTTTTATCCCGAAAAATCAAAGAGTTCCACCATGCAAAAATCACGTCAATCCGTTGCACCGCTGCGAGGTGATTGAAGGACAAACCAACAAACAAACACACTTTCGCATTTATAATAAGGGTACTGATAAGGGTACTGATTTGGGTTTCTGGGCAAAAATGACTTTAAAATACCTATTGTCCCAGCCCAGACAATTTGGGGGCTAATAAATCCTTTTAACCTATAGAATAGAATAGAATAGAATGTTTTTTTTTTATTCATGTAAACTTTTTAAAAGTGCTTATGAATAGTCAGGTAGTTTTAATTTACCACTGGTTCGGAATGCCGTTCCTACCGAGAAGAACCAGCAAGAAACTCGGCAGTTGCTCTTTTTAATTCTTAATTCAATACTTCTAATATCCTTTTAATTTAACATTTAATATACTCAATCCTTACAAAATATGCTGTCTGTGCTGTGTATCTGTTTGTTCGGTAAATAGGGAATGTAGAACCGCCGGGGGCGAGCAAATATTTGTTCACCCCCGCTTGCGGTCCGCATGTGATCCCAGCTAAATTATATTAGCTAATAGCCTCTTGTTGCTCCACCTAATAAACTAACGTGGTTTTGTTGATCATTTTATCATATAACTGGTACATCGCCTAAGGGGATGTACCTAGTTAGATAACAATATATTCTTTTACTATAATATAAAAATAGACGTGTATTTTGCTGGCTCTACTTGGTGGACAAAACTCTTCTTCTACCATTGTATAAGAACGCTCCATTGTAGTTTATAGATTTATAATCTATCTATCTCCGCCACCATTTACGCCGCCGTTAAGTCGCACGGTAGCGCGCTCCAGGTCACCCATACCGCGCACTTTGGCTGCGCTCAACGCGCTGCTGAAGGAGTCCCCTCGCTGTGACATATTGCTGACAAATGGGCTGACCTCATGGGTCAGATCTTGCAGTTTTGTGAAAATTTATAATTTTTCTTTTTAAATTTATAATTTTAACAATTTTTGTAAGTAAGTTTATGTTAGTTTGTACTCGTAGTTTAATTAGTGTAATTGGCTTTATGGCCGTTCTTATTAAATAATAAATAAATAAATAAATAATAATAATAATAATAATGGTAAATAATGAGCTAAAATCCCAAAAAGAAGACGTTTCTTAATAGCTGCAGTTCCTTCGTATAGCACTGTTGTAGAATAGTTGGCTTGATATAATATTATCTCTCTCTTCTGAACCAACTTCTTAACAATTTTAATTTAATTATTTATTTTTAAAGTGAATATAATATTATATCTAATTATTTAATGTTCCTGCGAATACCTGTTGCTGTTATTAATATAGAGCAAAGACGAGCAAAACAAATCACGTTTGTTTTATGGGAGCCGCCTTAAATATTTATTTTATTCTGTTTTTTAGTATTTTTTGTTATAGCGGCAACAGAAATACATCATCTATGAAAATTTCAACTGTCTATCACGGTTCATGAGATACATTCTAGTGACAGACAGGCAGACAGACAGACAGCGGAGTCTTAGTAATAGGGTCCCGTTTTACCCTTTGGGTATGAAACCCTAATAACGTTATACCTTGCAATTTATTTATTCTTAAAGTTTTATAGGAGGGTTTATACAAACTTATACAAGATTTTCATTCGTTCCAGGAAAGCATGTTAGCAGTACGCAGTGTAGAGTGGAGTTTGAGCGCTACACAAATAAGGACGTGGACGCTACATCGAGTCACTGCCTTTCAAAAGATAGATAGATAGATCCGCTGCAGTTTGCTATACAAATCGTATCCACTGTCGCAAGAGAAAACTTCGTAACTGACAATATTTGCTATACAGAGTGTAACCAGAACGCTGTCAAAAACAAAGACAGGGATTAAGGATTTTTTAAATTCAACCCCTAAGGGGGTGAAATAGGGGTTTGGTGTAGTCCACGCGGACGAAGTCGCGAGTATAAGCTAGTTAATCCATACTAATATTATAAATGCGAACGTGTGTCTGTCTGTCTGCTAGCTTTTCACGGCCCAACAGTTAAACCGATTTTGATGAAATTTGGTACATCCCGGGAAAGGACATAGGCTACTTTTTATCACGGAAAATTAGAATTCCCACGGGATTTTTAAAAACCTAAATCAACGCGGACGAAGTCGCGAGCACTATCTAGTTTCAAATATACCGTCTAGAATCTAGATCAAAGGTGTTTGAACAAAACGTCAGCACGTAAGATCTTTTCGCGATCTTTTGTCTCAGTGCAGAAAGTTGCAAGAGAGCACCGTGTCAATATTGACCGCTCGCTTAGAGCTTTATAGCGAACTAGCTGATGCCCGCGACTTCATCCGCGTGGATTTAAATTTTCAAAAACCCCGTGGGAACTCTACAACTATAGTCAAATAATTTAGGTACTTAAAATTACACTTTTTCGAAGTCGGTTGTTGGATTTGAAAGATGATAATAATATAGTGGTGATAATTTTTATGTGATCTTAAAACTAAAGCTACGATGGTTCGAAACTGCTTGTTGGCACGTCTTTACCGATAGATGACTAGCCACTGCCGAAGCCTCTCACCAGCCCAGACCAGAGACAATTTAATATTATATTAATGCATAAGTATGTATGTCTGTGGACATTCGCAAGAAAACAAAAGTCACTGACGCCTTATCTTTCTCGCTACAAAGGAAATGGAGGTGGGCAGGTCACGTGGCTAGATACGGTGACGATAGATGGACCACAAGATCAGTTAGATGGTCGGGACCAAGAGGCACCAGAGCCAGAGGCAGGCCATATGCCAGATGGGTAGACAAAATAGTGGAGATAGCGGGTCGAAGGTAGCTAGCCTCAGCTAAAGATAGAGCCAAGTGGAAATCCTTGGAGGAGGCTTTTACCCGAAGGGGGTCCATACAAAAACTTTAATTTTACATTATAATATAATTAGACCTACTTATGTAAATAATTTGTAATACTAACATACTAACCCTAATTTTATTTTATAATATTAACTAACTACTAATCATAATTATTTTAAGTACTTACTCACTGTAACTTTATGTCAAAAACTTTGTATGGAATTAAATAAAGCTTTATTATTATTACAGGACTTATACCTTTGATCAAAGTATCAGTATCAGATCAAGTAAATATAGCTTGCATGCCGGGGACATAGGCCACCTTTTATTCCGGAAAATCAAAGAGTTTTAACTTGATTTTTAAAAACTTAGATCCAAGCGAAGTCGTGGACAATGGACATCATCTAGTTCGATATATTTGAGCAATATGACTGAAACGGTATGTACCATCTCATATAAGCCGACGGATAGCTCCGGGCGAGGATAGTCTCCGAATGTTAATATCGACGTCTTTTATTACTCGGCTATTCGGACGTTCGGTTTTGGAACACCCCTTATAATATTGCTAAAAGTAATATGACTTTGGAGCTAAAAGGGTCGGTTAAAAAAACGATCAAACACTTTTATTCGTATTTGTTCTTATTAAAGGCAAATAGAGTCAGTCAGTGATAGATTTTATTACGTAGATAAAATATCTACGTAATAAAAATATCACTGACTGACTAACAACGCATACTTAGTTAAAAGCGGTATGCGTCTAGACTCTAGAAGCATGAAATGCACAATACTTAGTTCTTTATTTGATAACTAGCTTATGCTCGCAACTTCGTCCGCGTGGAATACACGAATTTCAAACCCCTATTTCACCCCCTTAGGGGTTGAATTTTCAAAAATACTTACTTAGTGAATACCTACGTCATACGTCTATATGCATGCTAAATTTCAGCCCGATCCGTTCAGTAGTTTGAGCTGTGCGTTAATAGATCAGTCAGTCACCTTTTCTTTTTATATTGTATACTAGCTGATGCCCGCGACTTCGTCCGCGTGGAATTGTTTTTAAAAATCCCGTGGGAACTTGGCAATTGTTTAAATTTTTCTCCCAGTAAGAACCATCCTCTTACTTCAAGGAATATTATAAAAAAAGAAGTAGCGAAATCGGTTCAGCTGTTCTCGAGATTTGCGATGAGCAACACATTTAGTGATTCATTTGTATGTTATAGATTTAGATTAGATAAGCAGTACCTACCAGAGATCAAGAGTAAATAAATATCCCCGTCCATGTTATTCACTTTCTTCGCAGCCTACTGCCGCAATAACCTGAGTCCGGCATCGCGTATGGATTTATTTATGAAGAGCACACCCGCCTTATAAATAACCAATCTCGAAATGGCACCCGGCAGAGATAGTAAAACTATTACAACAATAATCGTACTGCATTCGGACGAGCTCTATAAATTGCACTCTATGATCATGGTCTTTTAAATCCGGAGGAGATCCGTAGCAGAACTAGTGACCGACGTAGCTCAACGGGTTGCGAAGCTGAAGTGGCAATGGGCAGGGCACATAGTTCGTAAAACCGATAGACGTTTGGCTCCCAAGGTGCTGGAATGGCGACCTCGCACCGGAAGACGCAGTGTTAGAAGGACCCCCACTAGGTGAACGGACGACATCAGACGAGTCGCAGGGAGCCGCTGGATTCAGGCGGCGCAAGACCGTGGCATGTGGAAGTCCCTACAAGAGACCTATGTCCAGCTGTGGACGTCTATCGGTTGATGATGATTATGATGATGATCATGGTCCGAGGTTTCAAGATTAGCCTAATCAGGGGTCCCGGAAACGCATCTCTAACTTTCAGATTTATGTGCGTTTTGATGTCACTTGCTTTAACGGTGAGGATAATATCGTAAGGAGTCCTGCATGCGTGAAAGTTCTCCATAATGTTCTCAAAGGAGTGTGAATTCAGACTTGGCCAATGTGTTTTCTGAAGTTAAACATTGATTCTAACGAAATCTTTTTGAGCTTTTGTATTTATTCATTTACTTTACTTACTTTATTTTTACATTTTAGCTTTTTTACATTTTTACGACTCGAAGAAAATACTGTGATCACCTATCACTTTACAGAGGTTTTCCAGTCCCCAACAAAATGTCCTCTTTGTATCACAATAGTAAAATAGATTAGGTTATCGCGTCTCGTAGGTATTTTGTACCCATTCGCGAACGAGTCACGCACGGGGGGACGCGAGTTTCTTTTCAAAATGCTTTATCAGATCTGCTTTTATACTAACTGAATATTGAATCAATGCGTTGAATACTTAAATATCTATATACTCGTAGCGGTGCTAGCCGAGTATAGTAATGATCTTCTGATATTTTAGACACTCACTCCGCAAACCGCGACGCACAATAAGCAAGCCTCTAACGGCTTTTTGATTAAAAAACCAAAAATAGGGGATGAAAGTTTGTATGGGACAGTTTTAATTATTGATATTAATTACTTGAAATTTGGAAAGTAGGTTTTTTCTTGAAGTTAGGTGTCAGCTAAGACGATGCGGAACATACATTGTTCCGGTGTCCACAGTTTGAGGTAGAAAGAAAGAATGTCGTGGACGAGCTGGGAGACGAGTTTCGGGTGGAGAGCCTCGTAAATACTATTCTGGAAGAGAAAAAGAAGTGGGTGATAATCCAGAGATATACAGAAACCATAATGGAAAGAAAAGAGAAAGACGAAAGAGAAGGAAGATGAGTCAGACCGCGGCAGTAATGGTAGGCCAACAAGGCGGGAACGTTATTGCTTGAAGAAAGGATTTTTAGTAGGTAGGAGTCCGGCACTATGTCCATGAGGATTTTCCCCACCTACGAAAAAAAAAAGAAACGACTATGAGAAAATCCCCCCCCCCCCCTAAAGGGATGAAATGGGGGTTGGAAGGTTATATGTGTTATTCGATGCTTGGTGCAGGGTGCGCGTCCAGATGTAATAATAATGTTTGTTTCTGAATAAAAAAAATGCCATATTTTGTTTCCTGTAGGCCACGCGGGCGAAGCCGCGGGCAGAAGCTAGTTAAATATAATTTGTTTGAACGGTGTAGGAACCCTACACGCCTGAAAATTTCTCATAATGCTCTCAAAGGTGTGTGAATTCTGCCAATCTGCAAAATCTTGGCCAGCGTGGCGGATTATGGCCTAAACCCTTCTCATTCTGAAAGGAGACCCGTGTTCTGCAATAGTGAGCAAGTGATGGGTTACTTGTGTGCGTTTTGCTCTAACGGTGAAGGAAAACATCGTGAGGAAACTTGTATGCCTGAAAGTTTTACATAATGTTCTCAAAGTGAAGTCTACACATCCGCACTGGACCAGCGTGGAAGACCTAAGCCCTACTCATTCTGAGTTTTTTTTATTCAGATACAAGTTAGCAAGACTGCAATCTCACCTCGTGGTAAGTGATGATGCAGTCTAAGATGGTAGCGGGCTAACCGCTAACCTGGAAGGGGTATGGCAGTTTTTATTAAACCCACTTTGGTTTCTACACGGCATCGTACTGGAACGCTAAATCGTGAACTAGCAACGGCCGAAGCCTCCTACTAGACCGGACCAGGAACTTGGAAATTATAAAATTCAAAGCCCCTGCCAGGAATCGAACCCGGGATCTTCCACTAATTAGACCACAGTGCTTACCACTGCGTCAGGGAGGACCATCCGTGCTTAGTAATGGGCCGGCAATGGGTTTATCATGATGGTGATGAATGTTAATAGTGTTGTCTCAATAATAATATGACTGATCTGCTGAACACGCCTCAGCTCCGCTCCGCTTGTCTCCTATTCAATGGAAATGCACCTTAAAGCCTTCGAGTAAAGTCTTCGCTCACGTAATACTGTGTATCAGTCGTCCTTGGTTCCAGTTCGTTTGCTGATCAAACACCGATACGCGTGTTGGTACAATCAATGAGCAAATTGCTCTTCCTTGTCCAGTTCTCTAACTGAGTTAGAAACTGGATCCTTCATAGGTTGGCTAACGGCTGACTTAATAAATAATCAAATTTACCTACCTATAATCATATTGGAGCTATTTATTATCTGTAATCGGTCAACTACATAATATATTGATATTTGTATAGCCTCAATAGCTCAACGGGTAGAGGAGTGGACTGAAAACCGAAAGGTCGACGGTTCAAACCCCGCCCGTTGCACTATTGTCGTACCTACTCCTAGCACAAGCCTGACGCTTAGTTGGAGAGGAAAGGGGAATATTAGTCATTTAACATGGCTAATATTCTTTAAAAAAAAAAATATAATAGTTATGTATATGTATGATAGTTATGTATGTATTACTGAAATAGTTAGGTACTTATTAATTAATAGTAGGTAGTATTATATAATATTATACTACTTCATTTTTCTGTATTGCGTGTAAGTACTATCCAACACACCTAGTTTCTCCTTTCACCAAAGGTTGCCCGGTAGAGATTGCTGTGAGCAATAAGGCCGCCTTTGCATGCAATTATTTTTATTTTTTTAGTTTTAGTTTTGTGTGCAATAAAGTGTTTCTATCTATCTATCTATCTATCTATCTATCTACATAAATTTCAAACCCCAGATTTACCCATTTAGGGGTTGAATTTTCAAAAATCCCATCTTAGCGAATGTCTACGTCACAATAGCTATATGCATGCCAAATTTCAGTCCGATCCGTCCACTGGTGCGGATTGGCAGACTTCACACGCCTTTGAGAACATTATGGAGAACTCTAAGGCATTCAGGTTTCCTCACAATATTTTCCTTCACTGTTAAAGCAAGTGATATTTAATTACTTACAACACACATAGCTCTGAAAAGTTAGAGTTGCGTGCCCTATAGAACCCCCGACCTCCAATTAGGACTACGCTATCTCGTTACTCATATTTATGCGGAATTCCAAAGATTTTAAAATAAATAAATACTTAATCTTTTATTTGGGACCATAGCGCACAGTTTACAGTTATACAAAACACAACAACACCAAACAAAAGTACAGAAAAAAAAACATGTAGACAAATACCTACTAACTAAAACGTTCGTACTAAAAAGCAAAGAAACAAAGCAATGAGCTGCGTTTCGCAGCCGTTTTCGTTCGTTTGTGCTGTAGTCTGTTTGCTTCACATTTAGTCATTTGTAGCTCATTTATCCATCAAAAGGTCCGGTAAATAAGGAGCTTCACTTCAAAATTCTGTAATTCTATCTGTTGTATGATATCTTTCACCGAAAAATGCTTGATCGGGCGTAACTCTCGCTATCAGAGATGTTGGTAAGAAAATTTTACCACTTTACAGACAATTTATGGTTCCTCGAACCCGCCAGCGTCTTACCATCGATGTCCAACGAATAAGATAAAAACAATCATCGCCAGCGTCCCATCCAGTTTTATTACGGTCGACGACGATATCTTGCGACAAGGTCCGAAGTAGGGTCGCCACTCGCCAGCCATCTTGAATTCTCTGGGACTTCCCAGTTTTGGGATATAAGTCTTCTCCTTTATAGTCGTATTCCTCATTGTGATGGTCGGTATGACGCCTTTCCATTAATCCAATAATGGTAGGAGTTCTCTTGGGATAATAATGCGGTGGGTTCCTAGATCCTTCCACATACGACGACCTCCCTGGTGCAGTGGTAAGTGCTGTTGTCTTATTAGTGGGAGGTCGGGACCTCCCACTAATAAGACAACAGCACACACAGGTTTTATTCCCGCCAGGGCTTGGAATTTTATAATTTCTAAATTTCTGGTTTAGTCTGACATCCAGACATCGGCTAAGAAAGGATTTTTGAAAATTCAATTTCTGAGGGGGTAAAATAGGGGTTTGAAATTTGTGTTGTCCACGCGGACGAAGTCGCGAGCATAAGCTAGTCTAGTAATATAATAAAACCGCGGCAAAAGCAATGTAACTACGAAATTACACATTTTGTGTGTTGATAAATTTTTCATTCGCTCGCAGGCGGTTGATTGCACGTACACCGCCGTTCCGTAGCTTTTACGCTCTTAGGCCGACTTAACGCAATTTCCAGATTGACTTTTTACGACGGTACAAGAATAAACTTATAAATAAATGAATAAACAGCAGAATAAACCCATAATAAAGCCGAATCACGCAAACAAGAGCGAATTTCGAAATGCTTTTGGAATGTGTTTATTTTTATTTTAAACGACTTTTGTAATGTGTTTTATTTTAAAAAAATGTTTGTTTTTGTGAGTATATTTTATATTCGTTCCACTCCTCGCACTAATAAGACAACAGCACTTACCACTGCACCAGGGAGGTCGTCGTATGTGGAAGGATCTAGGAACCCACCGCATTATTATCCCAAGAGAACTCACCACTGCACCAGGAAGGTCTAGTCAATTTCAGTTCAATAAGTTATTTAAAACTATACTACTTATGCTTTGTAACCTACCTAAATACCTAATGTGCAATAAATATAATATTATAAATGTTTATTTGTTTATTATACATATAATATTAAACAAACAAATATAATACGATACAAATATAATACAAACAAATATAATACGATGATGAATGAAAGGAGTGATAAATAAATAAACATATATTTATTTATCACTCCTTTCATTCATCATCGTATTATATTTGTTTGTATCTTTGTAACTGTAATTAGTAATATTATATAAAATATTCTAACCGCTAAACTTTCCTAGTCCTCAGTAAAACCCACTAGGAAATCATATATGGTCTCCACGTCACAGGTTTAACCTAGTGTGGAGACCACTAGTAACTGACGCCAAAATAACGTGTTTTTGTTAAATAAAGATATATTTTTTTTATATATTTTTTTTTTTTATATCTATCCCATGAGCTGTGGCCCTATATCGTGTAAACCAACCCAAACCGTATCATCATCATGAGCAACCCATCGCCAGCTCACTACAGAGCACGGGTCTCCTCTCAGAATGAGAAAGGATTTGGCCATAGTCCACCACGCTGGCCAAGTGCGGATTAATAGACTTTACACACCTTTGAGAACACCACCTTTATGGAGAACTCCCAGGCATGCAGGTTTCCTTCACGATGTTTTCCTTCACCGTTAAAACAAGTGAAAAACTACATAAAACGCACATAACTTTGAAAAGTTAGAGGTGAGTGCCCGGGATCGAACCCCCGACCTCCGATTAGGAGGCGGACGTCCTAACCACTAGGCTATCACAGCTTCCGCACCCGTATATTTCCTCGTAATACGAAGCCAAGCTTTCTTAACGCTCAGAACAAATGCGTGCCCGTAACCTTACTCGTTTTTATTGGACCTTAGCCGTTTGACACCCGACATGCAAGGGTATAAAGGTTTGATTGAAAAACGTACGCTTTGTATTGGTTTATTTTCTTTTATCGGTATGCTGGATGTTCGAGTGTAAGTGTGTGTGTGTTTTTAGATCTACCTTGTTACCACCCTACTGGCAAAGCCGTGCCGCCAAGCGATTTAGCGTTCCGGTACGATGCCGTGTAGAAACCAAAGTGGGTTTAATAAAAACTGCCATACCCCTTCCAGGTTAGCGGTTAGCCCGCTATCATCTTAGACTGCATCATCACTTACCATCAGGTGAGATTGCAGTCAAGAGCTAACTTGTATCTGAATTAAAAAAAAAAAAAAGATTTGAACAAAACTTGTTTGCAAAGTCAGTCGGCGTTATCTGCCCAATAGTGAAATTAAGCATTACAAGCGGCCTTAAGCATTGGTAATTGTGATTAGGTCGCGCCTCTGACTAGCTACAGGTCAACGCACGTTGCGTAAATAGGCCACTCGGAGTCAATGCCACGTTGTAATCGGGGCATTGACACGAGTTTTACACGCTATATATTGCGGGTTTGAAAAATACTAAATCAATAAAACTACAAAATGAGGCAGATGGCTATTGGTATTGGATTGTGTTTAGGTAGTTTTTTTTATTATTATTCAGATACAAGTTAGCCCTTGACTGCAATCTCACCTGATGGTAAGTGACGATGCAGTCTAAGGTGGGAGCGGGCTAACCTGGACGGAGTATGGCAGTTTTTATTAAACCCATACACCTTTGGTTTCTACACGGCATCGTACCGGAACGCTAAATCGCTTGGCGGCACGGCTTTGCCGGTAGGGTGGTAACTAGCCACGGCCAAGGCCTCCCACCAGACCAGACTAGAAATTTAGAAATTATAAAATTCCAAATCTCTGCCAGGAATCGAACCCGGGACCTCCCACTAACAAGACCACAGCGCTTACCACTGCGCCAGGGAGGTCGTCAAAACAAGAACGCTAAGTTTTTGCTGTTTAGTGTTCTGGTTACACGCTGTATAACACCGAAGCCTTTCACCCAACGTTGGCAAAAAGCGTATTATAAACATACAAATTGTATTCACAAAATCTGAAAATTTCGCGCTCAACTTAATGTTATTAGATGTTCAGAAAGACGTAGAATGGCTTACATGAGGGTATTATTAAATTGGCAGCGCCTGCAGACATTTGCAGCTCTATTCAGAATGTAGGGAAAAATACAGCGAAATTACGAGTAGGTAAGTATCGTGGCCCCTACTACGGTTACTTTGTTGAGAATTAACGAGCCCGAAATTGTTAAAAATTGCGGACCGGCAGGAATCGAACCCGCGTCTCCTGGGAGCGCACCTGACGCTCTGACCACTAAGCTACCGCACACTTGCTGCCAGTAACGAAATGTATGTTCACTCAGTACTGAAACGACTGTTTAGTGTTTATGCCATCTAGTAGCGACACTTTTTTATCGAAACAATTCTCAAAGGCCCATATTACAATGCAGCTCTTTGAACGAGAAATTACATATTTGCTTTTTACTATATTTCCTACTATATTATTCTTTAATATATTGATTTAGTGAGCTTTTCCCCTAGTTTTAAGGTTTTAAGGTACTTTGCTTGTGTACCTGCCCACCTACTAAACAAACGTATTGTAATGTGCGGCACAATTCTTTAAATTAACGTTTCTCTTTCTTTCTGAAGGTCTATTAGATGATACGATTGACGAATAGCCTACGATCGAATGCACGAGGAATCTCTACTACGCTCATACCGCAAGGCAACGCCAAGGTTTGCGCCCGTGTGTGGACGAAATTCCACGGATACGTACGAAGCGATTTGCCTCCTCATTTCTACTAAGATTTGGAACACCCTTCCAGCATCAGTTTTCCCCTTGAATCATAATAATATGGGTACCTATCTTCAAGTCGAGAGTGAATAGGCATCATCTAGGCAAGCGCGCTCCATCTTAGGCTGCATCATAACTTGCCACCGGGTCCAATTGCAGCGAAGCGCTGTCTATAAATTAAAAAAACAAAATGGATAATTCTTTGCCCCATCACCTATCTATCGGCTATCGGCAATCATGAGTGATGAAAGCGCATCACTCGTGATTAACGGAAGGGACTGATACGGAACCAATCGTCCAATAAACCCGTTAGATTAAAGCTTGTCTCTACAAGCTTTAATCTCAGAGGTTTACATAACAATATAACATCTAAAAACACCAAAACTAGGTACAATCGAATAAGCACAATTCTGAAATGAACCATTTAACGCATAGATAAATATTTTATTCGCAACCCGCGGGCGCTTGATTGCGCATCCTACCATTACGGCGTTTACGCCGCCTTAGCGCAATTTCCAGATTAAATTTTTATGTCAGCAAGAATGAAGCTGTAAATAAATAAGTAAACACAAAAGTTCAAAAAGAGGCCGCGAAATGAAAGTGAATTGCTTATGGTAGGAAAGGGAAGGTAGGGAAGTAGTACATTTTCATAAATCATTCAATGGATCTTTATATCATCTGTTACAATAAAATTCAAAGTCCTGACTGACTGACTGACTGACTAACTGACTGACTAGTAAGTTAATCTACGAGATCAAACCAGTAGGAAAAACTAGGAAAAAAATAGTATTTAATCATTGTAAAAACTTTTTAGAAATTCTCTCCCCAAGTTAACTCAACTTCAATAACTAGTCCACATCTCGATGCAGAGCTCACTCGTTCAGGAATTCACGTTTGAAATTACTGTGAATTTTTTTCGAATATTTCCACCGGCAGCGCATCGCGAGCCACCTTCTAATTTCCCTCGAGTACCAGTGGACTCATAGTAATTGTTTTTACATCTACATAATTGAAATGCTATTCTTTTGAGTGGACTACATTGTAGAATGTGAGCAACCCAAAAGATAAATATTTTACTCGACCTCGTGAGATATGCTCGTATACAGCAATTCTACTGGTATCAAGATAAAATTCAAAAACAAAAATTCAACTAGTCCCATTACAAACTTCATCAAAGAAAGACAGTTTATATATTTTTGACTATCTGATGCCGCAACTTCATCCGCGTGTAATTAAGTTTTTAAAATTACCGTTTTTCAGGGATAAATAGTCTATCGCCAGGTCTTTACACAAAAAACCACGCCGTCCGTTGCGGCGTGATTGAACGATTAACAAACACAAACAAACATACTTTCCCATACATACCTACCTACTAAATATTATAAACGCGACAGTGTGTCTGTCTGTCTGTCTGCTAGCTTTTCACGGCCCAACAGTTCAACCGATTTTGATAAAATTTGGTATAGAATTAGCTTATATCCTGGGGAAGGACATAGGCTACTTTTTATCCCGGAAATTCAATGAGTTCCCACGGGATTTTAAGATAACCTAAATCCACGCGGATGATGTCGCGGGCATCCTCTAGTTTATAATAATAATAATTTAATTATGGTATGGGTATAGTGATTTCTATATAAAGAGGTAAAGTTTCTAAGTTTAGATGTACGAAAGGTAATCGTCCTAACTAATGATCCGATTCTGACAATTTCACTGATGATAGCTACCTTATCCCCGACTGCTGTATTGAAGGCTATACATTATATGAAACCGGCTTCCCACGGTGCATGATATTGCGGATGGACGCGGACCAGCCCGCACCGACGCACCATGGGAAGAGTATCGTCAGTGGTACCTAGCGCAGACATATCGTCGTCGTCGTCCAAGCCTTGTACGCAGTGCGTGGCTGTCCGTGGTCGTCGGCCGTGCGCGTGCGTAATAATCCGCAGAAGCAAACACCGTGGGAAGCCAGTGTTACGCGGATAAAGTCTAGTCTAGTCTAGTTCTAAAAGCTATACGTAAAAAGCAAAATATGGCAGAAACACATAGTTATATTATGTATTATGCGATTTCCATACAATAATATAGCCACATTTTCATATGAGTAGATCTGAATCCCAGATGCGAGTAAGCCCGTGTTAAATATAGAGCTTAGATGTCGCACTAGTGCCGATGTCGCCGCTGCAGATTAAACAAATATTACCCCGTGATAACGTGCACGCACAACTCTCATAGAGCTGGCAATTATTTATTTTTAATTTTTGAGAAAAATTGGATATAGATTTTACAGAAATTGTTATATGTATACATATTTAAATCTATACACACATACACACACATTATTTGATATACAACTTATCTATAGGTGTCACAACATGTGCCAAAAGAAATAAAAAAATAAACATTATAAATGAATAATTCGTTGCACTAAGTTTCTCCTACAGGTTTCCTATTTACGTTATAGTCTTGAACTTCCGGCTAACCCATTACGTAATTTAATCTTTCCAAAAATCTATAAAAACATGCACAATAAACTACCATTTATATTTTTTAATATCTTGTCTAAATGTTCCTAGGTGCACCTATAGCCAACAGCATTTGGCGCGTAATATCCAGCAATATCAATACGGCAGTAGAACCTGAGCAATGAGTTACCTCCCCCAGCCGATACACTGCGCTCTTTGATGGCTCTGCCAAATATCACACACACTCTATGTGTTTTGTCGGTGTTCTAAGGTGCTCATATTTTAACGGGTCTTAGAATGAGAAGAATTTTGGCAATAGTCCACCACGCTCGCCAGGCGCGGATTGGTAGACTTTAAGAACACACACAATACCTACACTACAATTTATATTTATTTAAATACCCTGTCTAAATGTTCTTAGGTGCACCTATAGCCAACAGCTTTTGGCGCGTAATATCCAGCAATATCAATACGGCAGTAGAACCTGAGCAATGAGTTCCCTCTCGCAGCCGATATTATTGTAGCTAAGCACTTCCAAATATCGACTGCGCTCTTTGATTGCTCTGCCATCTCGCTTTATAATCAAACAGAACAATTTCGATTTAATATTGACTGTAACTAATTTAATACTGCTTAAAAGCAACACAAAATTTATTGGTTTATCAATTATTATTATATTATGATATTTCTTGTATCATGCGAAGTTTTAGTTTTTATAAAAATACTAGCTGATGTCCGCGACTTTGTCCGCGTGGATTTAGGTTTTTAAAAATCCCGTGGGAACTCTTTGATTTTCCGGGATAAAAAGTAGCCTATGTCCTTCCCCGGGATGCAAGCTATCTCTGAAACAAATTTTGTCAAAATCGGTTGAACGGTTGAGCCGTGAAAAGCTAGCAGACAGACAGACAGACACACTTTCGCATTTATAATATTAGTATGGGTTTGCTCTACCTATTTGTGTGAACTGTCAGTTGATACATGAGCAAATATAGCGAGTCCTTTCTCAGATTGTATGCGTCATAATATTATCATCTGTGATTATCATAATAAGCATTACATTTCCATGTATACCTACCTAATCACAAACAGTCTATCATCTAATCTCCATGATTCTCCACACCACTCGGCAGGTAGGTAGGTAATGTTCGTTCAGCGTTGTGGCACGCGGCGTAGGCAAAAATCTCATTTCCTGAGTTAGAAGGAGCGACGCGCTGATAAAAAGCACGCTTCGGCTGCTTCCATTTAACATCGTGCATACCTACCTATCTACTGTAAAGGGATGGAATGGTTAATATCAACTGCAATAGTACAACCCGGCTTTACTCACGTGTTTAGTCGACGTTAGCCCGACTAGTTTCGAGGTTTTTTGACGCTAAGACAAGACGGCGACGCGTGCGCGAACTGAGAGTCCCTGTGAAGGAAAGGTCCGAAACTAGTCGGGCTAACGTCGACTAAACACGTGAGTAAAGCCGGGTGGGATATATGTACCTATAACGGAAATCACTCACAATAGTACCTACTTACCTAAATATCTAAATAGGGAATACAAAGAGTCTTTAAGTACTTACATGCAGCGTGTTTCATAATAATAATTGCCTACGTCATAATAGCTATATTCTGCATGCCAAATTTCAGCCCGATCCGTCCAGTAGTTTGATCTGTGCGTTGATAGATCAGTCAGTCAGTCAGTTAGTCACCTTTTTCTTTTATATATTTAGGTTATTTGGCACTTGAAAATAAAAACAAAACAAGCGACACAGGCAAAAGCTGTAGTAAAAATAACTCAACTAACTGCTAACAACCACTAGTACCTATAAGGAGAGCGAATAAGATGGAGTGCGTTTTAGTGGCAGAGAGGCCTTAATCTTCTTGTGAGGGCATCGTGTGCTCGAGTCGCGAGACAAGTGCCCAGTAATGGATATCATTTAGCCGCAGACGCAACTCGCTTCAGGGCTGGCAACTTTGTTTATTAATTTTTAGTGTTTAAATCTCTTTTCTTTTCTTTATTCTTTACTAGATAACTCAACTAACAACCACTAGTACCTATAAGGAGAGCGAATAAGATGGAGTGCGTTTTAGTGGCAGAGAGGCCTTAATCTTCTTGTGAGGGCATCGCGTGCTCGAGTCGCGAGACAAGTGCCCAGTAATGGATATCTATTAGCCGCAGACGCAACTCGCTTCAGGGCTGGCAACTTTGTTTATTAATTTTTAATGTTTAAATCTCTTTTCTTTTCTTTATTCTTTACTAGATGATGCTGTGGCAACTCTTTGATTTTCCGACGTTATTGAAGGACAAACCAACAAACAAACACACTTTCACATTTATAATAAGGGTACTGATATTTCCATGAGTTTCTTCACTTCTTTTTAGTACATTATAAATAAGCTAGGATTTAATTTTTTATTTTCTTGAGCTTTTCTTTCAGGAGGCAACCCTAGAATGTGAGACCCTCCATCCATTACAGTGATTTCCGACACTCGGCCTGACGCAGCTTGCTCACTCGCCGCGGGATCAAAGAATCTGTTCCCGCCACAAAGGCAGGTAAATATCCTCGCGATTTATCTTGTAATGACCTAAATTAATTGTAGAACCTTATATTATTCTTGGGATAATAATGCTCAGGGTTCCCATACAACTCGACTACGAGAACAAGATTTCGACTTCCAGGTTTTTGCAGTTGTAATTGATAATAACCGGAACCGAAACCTGATCTTCGAATTGGCGATTGTTATTAAGATTTCTATGGGGTTGATAATGACGATGATGATGACTTACATTCAATGTTTTGTCATGATAGATTTTATTATTATCAACTATAGCTGACTCACCCCAGCTTCGCTTGTGTAGAATTTCTGAAAAGTGGGGTTCAATGTTTTTTTTTTTTTACTTGAAGCTACCTTATTATGTTAGGTTTATAAAGTGACTAGATGATGCCCGCGACTTCGTCCGCGTGGATTTATGTTGTTAAAAATCCTGTGGGAACTTAGATTTTCCGGTATAAAAACTAGCCTAGGTATGTCCTTCCCCGGGATACAAGCTATCGCTGTACCAAATTCCGTCAAAATCGGTTGAATGGATGGGCCGTGAAAGGCTAGCAGACAGACAGACAGACAGACACACTTTCGCATTTATAATAATATTAGTAGGTATGGATTTTTTCATCGGCAAAGTATGGGAAACTCGCGTAGGTATACTTACCTATATTTTATGAAACAAAACCAGGATCCCTACAAAGAAGATGAGGATCGTCTTATCGAGGCGGTTTGGAGCAACAATGGAAAGCTCTTAGTAAATTACGCGGTGTTTTTGCAGCGTGGAATAGATATCGCCTGTAATCCGATGTTGTTCGACGTAATTACTTGTGACTGTGAGTAGGATTGCGGGATGGTGCGTGGTCCAAGTATCTTTGCTAATGACACGGTTTTTAATTATAACTTACTAGCTGACCCGGCGAACTCCGTACCGCCTAACAGTCGATTATTTTTCAGGCAATTTTTTAAATTTTTCTCTCCGTAAGAACCATCCTCGTACTTCAAGGAATATTATAAAAAAGAATTAGCGAAATCGGTTCAGACGTTCTCGAGATTTGCGATCAGCAACACATTTAGCGATTCATTTTTATATATAGAGATTATTATAATTTTTTAAAGGATTTTTTTTATTAACATGTACTTAAATAAGACATTTTCTAGGTTTCCTAGGACATATTTTTTTAAGCATAGTTTTTTATGTAATCGATGAAATATAACTGTAATTTCAGATATAACACTTTGAAAAAATGTAGTTGCAAAATTGCGCGCCATTGCATGGCAGATTGTAATTGGACTTTTTTAATTCTAAGACGCTATTGTACATACAATTTTGCAATTAATAAATAATCTAATCTACTTAGATCGTAAAACTGTGCTAATAGGTGGCGAAAGTTTCACAGAAAGTCTAATGGATTTATCAACGTACGAACGAAAGAAACGAACACACTTTCGCATTTATAATGGGAAGTGATTAGATAGGGCTGTGACACGGAAAAAATTATGCTAGCCATAAATTAATTAATGTTTTTTTTAATAAAAGAAAATATTACAATAAAACTTAAAGCTAGCCTTATCTAATCACTATACAAATCATGCCCACGTGGAATGGTGCCAAGAATACTGGCTGCATTTCCGCGATAAACGGCCAGGCTGATCCGTTGCGCAAAAAATGAGCCCGCTTTTCTGTTACCAGATGAGGCTAATCACGGTGAAATGTCTCGTAAAATTTTTTTGCTAATTTTTTTTTTGTTAACTTTCCCCCTATAATCTTATGAGTTGCACCTAAACAAACATTAGGAATAAGGCACCTGATAAGAAACAGCAGATACCGCTCGAGTATGGACTCTGTATGGGGGCAAATACACCATCTATTAACTACTTACTTGTATGTTAGTTTGCGCTATTGTTTAATATAACCCTACAGATGTATAAAGCTTAGACTAATATAATAATATTACTCCTTGTCTCTTCGCCTAATACATTTTAAATTCATTGTTAAAGTTCCGTATCCGAAGGGACCCTATTACTTACTAAGCCTCCGCTGTCTGTCTGTCTGTCCGTCTGTCAGCGGGCGGGTCTCATGAACTATTATGTAGGTAGAGAGTTGAAATTTTCACAGAATTTCTATTTCTATTGCCGCTATAACAAAAAATATTTCGAAATGGCTGCCATAAAAAATTAAAAAGTGTTATTTTTTGTACGGTGGTAGGAACCCTTCGTGTGCGAGTCCGACCCGCACTTGGCTGATTTTGTACGGACCATTAGTAATCGCAAAGATGACACACAACAAAACAAAGTACATTAACGGCCAAGCACTCGGACACGTTTCCCTTCCAAAAAGGACGTCGATTGACCGGAAATAGTGGCGCTGTATTTACAACTTCCGGCCCGGGGGATGGCGGGAAACCAATTAATAACTTTTATCGCTTCCGGTGCTGGCGTCTCGAACAATTAGCACGGCAATAAAAATCTTCACGGCTGATTGGGATCAGGATACATGATGGTGAACAATTTTTCTACTTACCTCGCAAAAGAGCAGAAATTCGGTCGTGTTTTTCTGAAAATCTCAAATATTTTTACAAGGAACTAGGTACAAGTTCAACTTGCTATAATCCATCAAAACAGACAAATGTGTATGGTCCAACGTGCAGTATGCGATATGCATCCGCCACCCTCCCATTACTACAGATGCAGGAAAAGCAAGCATACACACCATGAACACACAACACACAGATCTTCTAGAGTACACTCAACATATAACAGCTCAAGTGAGTGTTTTAAAGCAAAATGGATAGACTATAGAGTCATATTCAAAAACCTTGTTTAACTTACTAAAAATTACCTACCGTCTATAGGGGTACCATTTACCAAGGTGCTAGAATGGCAACCTCGCAATGCCGTTCCTACCGAGAAGAACCAGCAAGAAACTCGGCGGTAGGTACAGTCTAACGTTATAAGAGATTAGAATGTACACATTTTGTAGTCACTTGTCGATCCACTTTATCGCGGCAAGCTATCGATAGCTATAAAATCCGCTGTGGGTATAACATTGTCGATAAAAATCTCCCGATGCGAGCGGGAGTGCCTATCGCGCTGTGATGTCATTACGGAGCCCCCTAGGCACATAAGCGATACGTTCAACTGATACAATGTGGAGGAGGCATCTTCTCGTGCCTATATTATCCTTAACTAGCTGATGCCCACGATGCTAGGTCCAGGATAAAAAGTAGTCTATGACCGTCCCAAATGTCAAAGTCAAAGTCAAATGATTTATTCAAAAGAGGTAATAAATTACTCTTATTGATTGTCTGGTATAGTGTTAGATTTGTAAGATAATATAGTGGTGATAATTATAACGCAAACTTAAAACTAAAGCTACGAGGGTTCCAAACGCGCCCAGGTCTGAGAAGAGCCCACAACAAACTCAGCCGGGTATTCTTTTTATTATCACCACTTTACAAATTTATTGAAACTTATTAGAACTATCACAAAGTCGTTAAGCAACTCATTCCCAAGCTTGCTTATCATTTAAATAATCCTTTACATTGTAATAGGATTTTTCAATTAGTTTACGTTTTATGAAAACTTTGAACTTGTTGAGAGACATCTCCAATATGTCTTCTGGAAGCTTATTATAGAAACGTATGGAATTACGAGCAAATGAATTGCTAACTTTACTGAGCCTAGAGGCGGGAATTACAAGTTTATTTTTATTTCTAGTATTTATATTATGACAGTCACTTTTTTTTTAAATTTATTTATGTTTTTATGTACGTACAGTAAATTTTCAAAAATATATTGATTATGCACTGTCATAATTTTAACTTCCCTAAATTTAGTTCTCAGCGACTCTCGTGGCCCCATACTGTATATGGCTCGAACAGCCCTTTTCTGCAGCACAAAAATAGAATTAATATCAGCAGCATTACCCCATAATAATATACCATATGACATAATGCTGTGAAAGTAACTAAAATATACTAGTCTCGCAGTTTCTATGTCTGTCAACTGGCGAATCTTTTTACCGCATATGCGGCAGAACTAAGTCTGTTCGATAAGTTATTTATATGAGAGCCCCATTGAAGTTTTGCATCTAACGTTATTCCAAGAAAAATAGCGGTATCCACTAAATCTAATTCCTCATTATTAAGTTGCACAGTGGTTTTCACCTGCTTAACATTTGGTAAAGTGAATTTAATACACTTTGTCTTTTTCCCGTTGAGAAGCAGGTTATTAGCTTCGAACCACTGTACTAACTTGGTGAGAGAATTGTTTACTTCATCAAAAGTTGTTAAGTATCGATTGATTTTAAATAAAAGTGATGTATCATCAGCAAACAAGACTATCCCGTAATTGTCCTTAGCGAGGTAAGGAAGGTCATTGATGTAAATAAGGAACAGAAAAGGTCCTAAGATGGAACCTTGTGGCACCCCCATTTTTACAACGGATCCGGGAGATCGCTTTCCATTCACGTCTACCCTTTGTATTCTATCATTTAGGTAAGAACTCATCAATTCCAATGCTGCACCCCTAATTCCATAATGGTGCAATTTCGCGACCAATGTTTCATGATCAACGCAGTCGAAAGCCTTGGATAAATCACATAAAACGCCAAGCGCATCACGTGATTCCTCCCAGGCTTCAAATATATTTAGTATTAACTCAACACCAGCATCGGTTGTTGAGCGACCCCGTGTAAAACCAAACTGTTTGGTGTGAAATAAATCATTAATGTTGAAAAAATTAAGCAGTTGAGTTAAAATTATTTTTTCAAAGATTTTACTAAAAGTGGGTAGTACAGATATCGGTCTGAAGTTAGTGGGGTCACTAGTACTACCTGATTTAAATAATGGAATTATTTTACTATGTTTCATTAAGTCTGGAAACTCACCACAGTCAACACAATTATTGAATATTAATGCTAACTCGGGTGCAACAATATCAATTAATGATTTCACAACGTTAACGGAAATGCCCCACAGATCATTTGTTTTCTTATTATTAATTAATTTAAAAGCTTTGATAACGTCAGAGCAACTAACGTGACTGAATTCAAACATTTTATTACATTCAGGCACGTTATCCTCCAATAGTGAGAGAGCGGCGGCTGCTGAAGAGTTCAATGATTTTGTAGTAGAAACAGGAATATCTGTAAAGAAGGTCTCGAAAACGGTTGCAACCTCGGGGTCTGACGTAATCAACTTGTCATGATATTTTAGTTCAAAATTACAAGTTTTATGTGTCACTCTTCCTGTTTCTTCGTTAACTATTTTCCAGGTAGTTTTTACTACATTGGAGCTGTTTTTAATTTTTGCCTGGATATATTTTGACTTGGCTGCAATGCAATCTCTCTTAAACTTTTTGGAAAACAGTTGAACGTACTGCTTGAATTCGTCACCAGTATCATATTGTCGCTCCGCATACAATTCATATAGTTTTTGTCTACTTTTATGTAGTTCTACTGTTGCCCATTCACTAAAAACTTTTGCATCAGTAGTCAAGACCGATTTACTGGTGAATATTGAGTTAAATATAGTATTGAATATATTAAAAAATGTATTATACATTTCATCAGGACTAAACCCATTTGACCCCATTTCCCAAAGATGTAAGCTATAACTCAGTCCGGAATTTCATCAATATCGGGATATTGATGATATCGCCCGCGTGGATTAAAGTTTATAAAAATCTCGTGGAACTCTTTGATTAATTTTCCGGGATAAAAATAGCCTATGTCCTTCCCCTTGATGCAAGTTATCGCTGTACCAAATTTCACCTAAATCGGTTGAACGGATGGGCTGTACCAAATTTACGGCACATTCGTTGAGCTAAGGCAGACCGACAGACAGACAGACAGACAGGCGGACATACTTACCGCACGATTTACACGGCTTTGTCGAACCTCTGGTAGTTAAGAACTTGCTGTCCTTATCTACTCTGTGATATTAGTATGGATTAGTATGCTGATAAGCTGGTCGCCTCCAATATTTCCTAGTTCAATGTCCCGCGATAGTCAATACAAAGAGGCAGTAAGTAGATTTGCGGGGCCTTCCGCACGACGCGCCGCGGGCATCTTTCATTCAATTACGGGATTACCGAGCGCGTCTTACCTCTTGAGCACTACATATCTACTAGTCAGTAGATATGTAGTGCTCAAGAGCCGAAATTACTTACCAAACGCACAGGTCGTCAAAAGCTAACAGACAGACAGACATACACACGTTCGCATTTGTATCTAATAGGTACCAGCGGATACCTGGCGTATGCTACTACGCTTAAAGAATTGTCCAATGCATGTTTTAATAGTCTTCGCATTATTGTCTTTCTAATGAAATTCAATTATGGGTTTACCGAGCGTCTCTTACCTCTTGAAAACTGCATCATACCAAACGCGCTTACTTACCAAAGTAGGTGTTCAAGCTTGAAGTTGGGAAGAAGGGTTGAAGATGAATTGGGGATTAATTTGACGAAATCCCTGGACGGGACAACAATCCAACATGACAGTACTACAACTGAGAATTTCTGGTCAGAAAAACCAAATAGTTTATTTGGCCTGACCCGGGACTTGAACCCAGGACCTTACTATCTGCAACCAAATAAGATAGCCACGAGACCCTGACACTGTATCAAATGGTCTTCGTGTGGATACTATGTCCACACGTTCCGAGTACGCTCACATTTCGCTCACTGCTAAACTGCATCAGCACCAAAACGACAAAAATCAAGTTCCTTCAAAAACAGGTGGGCAATCGCAAGCCTAGCGTACTTCTATTAGTAGATGTCATTGATTTAATCTTTGATAGCCTAGTGGTTAGGACGTCTGCTTTCTAATCGGAGGTCGGGGGTTCGTCCCGGGCACGCACCTCTAACTTTTAGGAGTTATGTGTATTTAAGTAATTAAAATCACTTGCTTTAACGGTGAAGGAAAGCATCGTGAGGAAACCTGCATGCCTGAGAGTTCAGCATAATTTTCTCAAAGGTGTGTGAAGTATACCACTCCGCAAATGGTCAGTGTGGTAGATTATGGCCAAACTCTTCTTACTCTGAGAGGAAACCCTTGCAGTGAGCCCGCGATGGATTGATCATGATGATGAGTGATTTCAAAGTATTACCTAGTAGATATAGATAGATAAGGGCAAACTTACCACTTCCTTTTATTCGACTTCCCAAATAGTTATATAAGCTCAGATGAGCTTAACAAGTAGCAAACGTGTCTGGAACTAAGACAAGGAACTACAGAAGCCATTCCGGTGCGGACGTCGTTAGCGAAAAAAGTTCCAGCTAAGTTAATTAGAAAAGTTTCGCCCGTTTCGACATACGCTGCTGTATAGTGGTTTCCAGACTCCAGTTCTACTATTGGTTCACTTTCTAGAACTCTACTATAGAATATAAATATATAAAATGAAAAGCTGACCTGACTGACTGACCGACTCATCTATCACAGCTCAAACTACTGGACGATTCGGGCTGAAGTTTGGCATGCAGATAGCTATTATGACGAAGGCACCCGCTAAGAAAAGATTTTTGAAAATTCAACCCCTAAGGGGTAAAATAGGGGTTTGCAATTTGTGTTGTCCACACGGACAAAGTTGCGAGTACAAGCTAATTTAATCAAGCAAAACTTCGTTCATCTATTGGTCCAACTACCCTACCGACATTGTGATGTTGCTGTGCCGTTTAAAAACCAACAGAACCGGAAGAGCTGCCAGAGACCCCAAAACCTCACGCACTTAATTTTAGTAGGTACCTAATGATTATCAAGCTGTGATAGCCTATTGGTTAGGAAGTCCACCTCCTAATCGGAGGTCGGGGGTTCAATCCCGGGTACGCACCTCTAACTTATCAAAGTTATGTGCGTTTTAAGTAACTAAATATAACTTGATTTAATGGTGAAGGAAAACATTGTGAGGAAACCAGCATGCCTGAGAGTTCTCCATAATGTTCTCAAAGGCGTGTGAAGTCTGCCAATCCGCACTTGGCCAGCGTGGTAGATTATGGCCAAACCCTTCTCACTCTGAGAGGAGACCCGTGCTAGTTGATCGGTTGATGATCAATGACCTAATCTAAATATATAAAAGGAAAAGGATGGAAGATTGACTGACTGACTGACTGACTGACTGACTGATCTATCAACGCACAGCTCAAACTACTGGACGGATCGGGCTGAAATTTGGCATGCAGATAGCTTTTATGACTTAGCATTTGAAAGACAAGGATTTTTGAAAAGTCAACCCCTAAGGGGGTGAAATATGGGTTTGCAATTTGTGTAGTCCACGCGAACGAAGTCGCGAGCGTAAGCTAGTGATTAACGAATATGCAAATGAAAAATCCTGTGCCTTTTGGGTCAACTTTGTGTTATATCTCCCCTACAATATATTTGAATTCAGGCAAAAATATCGCCATATTTCAAACGGAATCTTTAAAGTATTAAGCTTGGAAAAGGAAAAATGTAAAATGTGAATGTGGAAATAGTGACAACACATGGTAAACCGCTAACGTGTCGCGAATGGCAACATCGCCACAAGAAAATAGCGGTTCTTTTTGTTGTTCCGACTGATGGAAATTAATTGAAAGAGTTGTTGCTTTGAGTAATCTGCATTTGTCTCAATTTGAGACACTCAAAATATAATTATATTGTGGACTTATCGTTGTCTAAAAATAAATAAAAAAGATTCCGACGAATTGAGAACCTCATCCTTTTTTGAAGTCGGTTAATAAATAAAGGGGTTTTCATTAAGAGCGCTCCAATTTTGAAATGAAATAAAATAACATGTGTGAGTGATATTGCCACAATTTTTATTTTATTTCAAAGGACATTTAATCTATTTAATCTTAATATATAAAAGGGAAAGATGACTGATTGATCTATCAACGCACAGCTCAAACTACTGGACAGGTCGGGCTGAAATTTAGCATGCAGATAGCTATTATGACGTAGGCGTCCGCTAAGAAAGGATTTTGGAAAATTCAACCCCTAGGGGGTGAAATAGGGGTTCGAAATTTGTGTAGTCCACGCGGACGAAGTCGCGAGCATAAGCTAGTAAATAATAATGGGACAGTTAGTAACGGGCGAGCGCGGGTGTGCGGGGCGTCCCCCTACCTCATACTCCGATTGCAATCTCGACCTGTCGCGTACCTACTCTACTTCCCGTTGACCTAGAATCATGAAATTTGGCTGAGCACTTTAAAGCACAAGGAAAGGGTAATTCCGAAAACCGTGAATCACCAGTGGTCACAACTTAAAAAAAATTAAAAAGTGTTATTTCTTGTACGATGGTACGGATTACGGAACCCTTCGTGTGCCAGGCCGATTCGCACTTGACCGGCTTTTTTTATAGTTTAACTTATTAAACGTACTAACTAGTAACTACTAAGTTATGGTTTTAGAAGACATTATTGCTTTGACGGTCTTTAGGTCGTATCTGGTTAAATGCCACCGATTCTGAGGACAACTAAATTTTAGAGTATTCGCATCCACTTCTTACTAATGTAATATGAAAAGGACAGACACAGTTTGACAGTTTTTTTTAATTTAGAGCTGTCAAACCTCGTGACTTTAGTTGCCAGTCGCGAGCTAAAATTTAGAGATTATAAATGTGAGAGTCATGTTCCGTCGCTATTTAGCAATATCAAAAAGAAAAAGATGCAGATACTCTAGTTTAGAGGAAGACAACAGAATCGGCGCCAATGCCAGTCCAAATAAAACAACTTTAACAACACTTACAACATTTTATTGTGTTCATAAGTTTACATCGCCAACACTTATAAATATTAAGTATAACAAGATAAGGCGATTAGAGGTTACAGTACGCGGCAGAAAGTAATGTACATCGACCTTTAGAAGGAGATAGCGGATTTGTAGAGCAGTGTCTCTGTCGTTGAAACCGACAAAACGTCAGATAGGTATGAGTGTCAGAGACAACGCTCTACAAAGCTGAGTGTACAATAGTACCTATATAGTCCGTACAAAATGAGTCCTCTCGCGCCATTTTAACGTTATGAGTCAACTGTCATGCTAAAAATACGATTAAAGCGCGTACTTTTGACATGACAGTTGACACGTAAAGCTAAAATGGTGCGTGAGAACTCATTTTGTACACATTACACACTTTGAAGAAATGATTTGACCTTTGACTTACATAATAAAATAGTACAGAGAGGATTTTTACATTTGCTTATTGTAAATTATTACAATAAGTAAATGGTGTGTGTAAGTAATAAATAAATGACAAAATATTTTAACGTTTAAACTTATTTGAATAATAAATAAATAAATAAGCCTTTAATTGACTGAAAAATATTATTATTATTATTTTTAATAGACTAAGCAGCTTTCGCTGATGCGTCTATATCAGAAGTGCTTCGAGTCTTCCAAATGTTTGTCCAATCTATTGAACTGTGGCCCTACCGCGGTTGTTTGACAGCTACAATGTCAAGATCGCAATCATTTCTGATTGGTTAATGCTCGCTCACTATTGGCTACAATGCATTGTTGCAACAAGAATCGCACAAATTCAGCCAATCAGAACAATTGAGATTGTAATAATGATTGATGCAGGTTTTAGACAATCGCCCTACTGGTTAACAGAACTTGACATAACCACATTCTTAGGCAATTTATTCCATATGTGAACAACTCTGTTGGTCAGAAAGTGTTTTAATGGATTTTTGTATGTACCTAATATATACATACATATTCTATTTTTCTAGTAGCTAGGTCATTGATTAGATAATAAAACTTTTCACACTTACATTATTTACATAAGTACTAAAGTTACAAACACAATTTAAGTTCTTTGCTTATTTCCTTATTTTAAAACTTTTTATTTTAATAATAGGTAGGTATAATACTATAAAGAAGTAATGTAAGTAGGTACGTGAGTCATTTGTATACTTAATAAAATATTTTAAAATCTATTTCAATAACAAAAACCGGCCAAGTGCGAGTCAGGCTCGCGCAATGAGGGTTGCACATCACACACAAAAAACCATTTTGCACGATAATTCAAAAACTATGATGCATAAAAATGCACCTCGACCAATCGACCTACCTGCCAAATTTCATGATTCTAGGTCAACGGGAAGTACCCTGTAGGTTTCTTGACAGACAGACAGACAACAAAGTGATCCTATAAGGGTTCCGTTTTTCCTTTTGAGGTACGGAACCCTAAAAATTGCGGGCAGTTGCTAGATTTTTATGAACATTACAAATAAGTAGATACATTTTTTACAGAAAAGTATAATATTTATGTACAAAAATAAGTTTGATAATATTAGGTCCCTTATAGATAAGTTTAAAAATTAGTTTGAAAAGGTGTTAAATTTAAGTGTTTGGTTCGTTTTTTTTTTTGGTTATATTTACACATCTAAATATATAAAAGGAAAGGGTGACTGACTGACTGACTGACTGACTGACTGACTGACTGACTGACTGACTGACTGACTGACTGATCTATCAACGCACAGCTCAAACTACTGGACGGATCGGGCTGAAATTTGGCATGCAGATAGCTATTATGACGTAGGCATCCGCTAAGAAAGGATTTTTGAAAATTCAACCCCTAAGGGGGTGAAATAGGGGTTTGAAATTTGTGAAGTCCACGCGGACGAAGTCGCGAGCATAAGCTAGTTGACTTATATATTACTCCGTATGGACAGCGCTATTGAACAAACAAAATGGCACCGACTCAGTGGTGCTTTAGCACCAATGCAACCTCAGTGACTTCTGGATTTCAAACGGGTCGTTCATTAGTATCTAAGAGGTGAGACTGATTTATTTGGTTCCAAAACCGTAAAAAAATCTGTTCGCTTGACCATATCTTGTCATTTATATCGATGTATTTAAATTATAAAATAAGCTTCGTGCCGGTACCACAGAATATCTAGATAGAGATGGTAGGTCTGGCTACACGGCTGCTCAGTGCTCTATTAAGTACTTTAATAAGGATTGATTTTTCGATCACGGATAAACTTTAACGGCCGCGAGGCACGATCACGCCTTCGATATGGGATGGGGATTCGGTATGGGACGAATAAAATCCATGCTAATATTATAAATGCGAAAGTGTGTCTGTCTGTCTGCTAGCTTTTCACGGTCTAACAGTTTGACCAATTTTGATGAAATTTGGTACAGAGGTAGCTTATACCTATTCCGAGGAAGGACATAGTCTACTTTTTGTCCCGGAAAATCAAACAGTTCCCACAGGATTTTTAAAAACCCAAATCCACGCAGACGAAGTCGCGGGCATCAGCTAGTCAGTACCCTTATCAGTACCCTTCTTATTATAAATATGAAAGTGTGTTTATTAGTTGGTTTGTACTTCAATCACGTCGCAACGGATTGACGCGCTTTTTTGCATGGGTATAGATAAAGACCTGGAGAGTGACATAGGGTACTTTTTATCCCGGAAAATCAAAGAGTTCCCACAGGATTTTTATAAAAACCTAATTCCACGCGGACGAAGTCGCAGGCATCAGCTAGTATAAAATAATACAAATATGGACCAGAGTTCCAGACCACTGCCTACCCATGAGCCCAGCCAGACCAACTTTGAACTCTATCCTCTAGGTGTTAGCTTTTCAATTTGCAAATCGATGCTTAACAAACTATTTTCATTACAGCTATAACAGCGTTTCGGGTAATATCATCTACACCGTTCCCCAAAGTTCGGTAACCACCAGCTTCGGAACTGTTTGTAGTACTTTGGTTTTTCCATCGACTCTTCGTTAAGGGCTTTACACACTGAACACACATTGTCATTATTGGACGGATCACGAAAAGAGTAGTACTGCTTCCACCCGAAGAATCTGCTATACTTCGTGTAGGAGTTCATGAGGTGGGCAATGGTTGCTGCCAGCTCGGTGGGTGTGGTGTCTCGTGCGTTGAGGTACGATCCCGGTGGAAGGAACCTGTGGGATGGAAACCAGATATTAAAAACAGAATATTTATAGTGCTGTAGAAGGTATGACCTAGTGTGTCAGCGTATATCATTCAATTTCTTTTAGTCTATCATATCATTTAGTATATATACATAGTTCGACGTGATAGTGCGTGTGGGAGGAGGGTGTGTTGTATGTCTAGCAAATACCGCTAAAGTTAAAAGAGACAATTTAATCTAGATCTTTGAAGTCAATATTTCATCACAGCGGTGAACTTATAACTAAAGTTTAGTGTGTCGTGTTGTGCAAAGTGTAACTACCGATTTACCAGCTATTATTCATCATCGACACCTCATCTTCTTTCCACGTGGAAATACATCAAGATCTTGGTCATGCATGCGGCTTAGAAGACTCAGCATTCTGATAACAATACGTAAGTACCCGTATGTTGTGTTTGAGCCAACTAATGCGAGTAGAACCTTTAGTCTTTTAAAACGACGGAATTATCGCTAACAAGGCCAGGATTCCGAACACAGACGTGACGACACAGGATCCCAGGATTACGACTAGATCCGTGCCGCCACAGTGGGTGTTGTGTATGGTGTACTAAGGTTTAGAGGAAGTTTATTAAACTTTGAACTGCTGATACATTGCAGTCGTTCCTTTACTTAGAGAGCATATTAAATCGTCAGTCCCTGTTCTTAGCACTACAATGAAACATCAAACATCTAATGACAGTCATTAACCATAAGTGACTAAGTGATTAGCTATCTATAAAATAATTAAACCTGTTGTCCGTAACTAGTCGCGGAGGTCAGGTAACAACTGATCAAAGAAGAAACTGGAAACCTTTCAATTATATGGATTTAAGGTCTCCAGTAGTAAGGACCTCAATATTATAAACGCTATATGACGAACAAGCCGAGTCATATTTCGGATTATCTTTAAACTATTTGGAGGAAACATAACGCAGTATATAAACCTTTTTGGAGAAACTGACTGACTGACTGACATAGGAATCAAGGTACAGCTCAAACCGCTGTGGAAATTTGAAGTTATGTATGGAGGGTCTTTAATGGAAACATCTACTTAATGAGATTTCAGAAAGGGTTTTCAGAAATTGTACCCTAGCGAAACCAGACGGCACTATATTTTTTTCAGTTTTGTTTAGTTGTTTAATAAACACTTACTTTTTTCTAAAAAGAGGTTTTTTACATACCTAGAATAATCGGCACCGCCAAAAACTATCGGCACGACATCATGTTGCAGCGCCGTTATAAGCTTCTCCGTTACATAATCATCCGAAAAAGAATTCTCGAACGAGAGGTAGAAGAAATAATCTTTATCCAAAATTGTACTACAATTTTTCTGTTTTCTTGGACACGTCAGTGGCCCACATTTACCGTAAATATCTACATTTAAATTGTACCGAACTAAAGCTTGCTGTAATTTCTTTACATATTCCTGACGGTTATTTCTGCTTTTACAATTCGAAACAAACCAAGCAACTGCTTTGGTTTTATTCCTCAGTCTCAACGCTAAATTTTCATCAACTACAGCACCACCTTCAATCCAGTCCATTTCAGCTCTAGGGCCTATAACTTCTCCGTAAATGTCTTTGATTTGTATATACGGAATGGGTATATCAGAATCGAGTCTATATGTAGCTGTTGCATTAAAAAAATCATCGTACATCGCGCTGCAAACGGGTATATTTTCAGCTGACTCCATGTTGAAATAAATATACTTTTGACGCGATGAGCGATTCTGCGGAAGATCTGCTTTCGTCAAAGGATTTATATTCCGTCCATTAAAAAATATGTAATCGAATTTTGATACGTCTCCATTGAAATAGTCTCTATCAGTCGTAACATAGCAGTTTATCACAGAACAGTTTTTGTCGATGAATGCTTTCTGGCCTTTTCCAAAGTAGTAGAACGGTGCAAAATCATACTCAGTCCAGAGGAGGATGTGTTTGACATTGCTTGGTAACTTATCTGTCCTTCTGTATACTTCTGCATATCTGTAATCACGAGCGACATTTTTTATAACTTCGTGTATCAAGCTTTCGTTGACGAATATTGTCTTTTGGCTATCTACTAACTGGATCCAAATCACGGAGAGCGTCAGGCTGATACACGTAATGAGGAGAAGGAATCGAATCGTTTGCATCTGTCTCAAATACGATTCGATGCGTCTACGCATCTGAATGCATCGAGGCATCGTTGTCGCCACATGATCGGACTACTCAGACGCATATGAGGTGCATTGATCATTTGAATAAGATATTCGAACGAAGGTCATCCCACCTGCAACAACAAAATGAAATCATCGTACAATGCTCAATATGCATATATTATACATGTCTGCTAGAAATTAGAATGCGTAAAAAATATTATTTTTGTTGATAAATGTGTTTGAGGTACGGAACCCTAAAAACTAATTATAATGATATTAGCAAGTCATTTTACGTTACCTATTCACTTCTTATGTTAGTCATGTTACCATGGCTCATATTTTTAACCGACTTCCAAAAAAGAGGTGGTTCTCAATTCGGCCCGTTTTTAGGGTTCCGTTTCCAAATGGCAAAAAACGGAACCCTTATAGATTCGTCATGTCTGTCTGTCTGTCCGTCTGTATGTCACAGCCACTTTTCTCCGAAAATAGAAGAGCTATACTGTTGAATCTTGGTAAGTAGATGTATTCTGTAAACCGCATTAAGATTTTTACACAAAAATAGAAAAAAAAAACAATAAATTTTGGGGTTCCCCATACTTAGAACTGAAACTCAAAATTTTTTTTTTCATCACACCCATATGTGTGTGTGTATATCGATAGGTCTTTAAAAATGATATTGAAGTTTCCAAAATCATTTTTTTAAACAGAATAGTTTGCGCGAGAGACACTTCCAAAGTGGTAAAATGTCCCCCCCTGTAACTTCTAAAATAAGAGAATGATAAAACTAAAAAAAATATATTACCATGCAAATTTTCAACGAAAATTGGTTTGAACGAGATCTAGTAAGTAGTTTTTGATTTATCGTGCAAAATGTCGATAAAATACGATTATTTGTACTACGGAACCCTCAGTGCGCGAGTCTGATTCGCACTTGGCCGGTTTTTTTTGTTAAATGAACGCTTAAATCGAACTGTTTCTTATCTGTACCTACCTAGGGTAAAACACCCAGTAGTCAGCCTTTTAGTGAGTGATTAAATTTTGTTTATTAGTATTTTAAATATTAAACACTATGCATAAAAACAACCACTTGTTTGTGAAAGATTATTTATTATATTAACTAAAAAAATTAACAAAATATTATACTATTGTTAGACTTATAGAAAAAATTAACAATAATCATATTATGGCACTTTTTCCCAGTGCTCAGCCTCATTTTTCCACAAGTCAGCCATGGCTTACCCTAAAGTCAGCCTCTCACTTACTTTACATATTTGGCATAGAAATTTCTTATTATATGTATTTTTATACATATCCCCAGCGAATTCAGTGCATTTTAAATGGTATGGTACTATTTAAAATGCACTTATCACTGGGCACTTATCACTTATCGCAGGGCAATTATCACATCGGTTGGTTGGTTGGTTGATTTCGGTATCGCTAGTCAATTCCTCTTCAAAATTATAACATCCTATTCTGTTTAAAGTACATAATATCTTATTTTTCTTCCTCTTTTTACTTTTGTTAGAACTCAACTGCTTTTCCGCTTTCCTTTTTTGTAATTCTTCTTTCTTTTTCGTCTCTCTTTTTTTTCATTACGATTTTTATTTAATATTTCGTTCCCTTTCAGTTCTTTCATTTCTTCTTTTTGTCTTTCAAATTGTCTCCACTCTTTAGAAGAAATAGCTCCTATTCATGACATGATGGAACTCTAAAACAAGTGATTTTCAGTCTAAAATAACTGTACATAAATTAAACTCTACTTCAAAAGGCTTTAAGGTGCTATTTAGAGCAACAGGACTGACGGTTGGTTACTGGATTCATAAAGCCATTGGTCGGCCACTAACATACAATTACATTTGTACGCGGCTGACTACTGGTAAAATACACTTTTCGTCTTAGAAAAGTTAAGCTCAAAGTATTGAGCAAAATTGGAACTATTCGCTTCGTTAATATCAGCTAAATCTAAGATATTCCCCTAAAAACTAGTAGTCAGCCGCTTATGGCTGAGCACTGGATCTACAGTTAAAATTCGAAACCCAGTAGTCGGCCACCTTAATTACAACATATTAAACAAATAAAATGCATGTAATAGTTGATTTTATCGCAAAATAAACCTTTTATTGTAACACAAATAAATTATCCACCGCAAATAACAACATATAGACACAAAAACTTACCAAAAACTTTACGGGTTTCCTGAAGACAAAAAACAGTAACAATAGCGCGTCTAGTCATGTCTGTGACGGCGGTGCAAATGAACGAGCGTAGCTCGTCTCATTGATATGATATTGGTTTGTATGTCTGCGTATTAGCCAATAGAGAGACAAGGATTCGTTCAAACGTTATTTTAATGGTGTACACAAATTTTAACACTATTTATAGGGAAATAATGTCTGTTAAGGCTGACTACTGGTGCACGGCTGACTAGCGGGTGTTTTACCCTACCTACCTAAAGTTCGTTCGTCCGTTTAGAAATTCGGGTAAGTAGGTGATTCTATTTTCAACATTATAACATTCGATCGCGTCATCAACGACGAAGAAATACCTACTTGCCGTACAATCATACCAAAATAAAACTAAGCAATTAGGGTGCACGTACCTACATTGGCTTGACTACGTTTGTATTGGAAAAAAACTATTTAAGCCAAGGTATTTTCAAGTTCTTCAATAATCACCGTAAAATTCTTACTCTAATTATTTTGGTAGGGTCCTACCTAGTCCATCGAGAGATGGCGCCTAACTTGCTGAAAACGAGACGCTCAGCTGAACTACGATGTACGCTGGGGATAGGCAATGTGCATCGAGCCTAATCGGAAAATTTAATGTGAATTGTGAATAATAAGAGCAGTTTCGACGTTTCAATTTAAGAAGGCAGCGACGGATGAGTTGCCATATAATCTTAATCCATACTGATATTATAAATGCGAAAGTGTGTCTGTCTGTCTGCTAGCTTTTCACGGCCCAACCGTTCAACCGATTTTGATGAAATTTGGTACAGGTGGTGGCTTATATCCCGGGGAAGGACAAGGCTTCTTTTCATCCCGGAAAATTGATGAGTTCCCACGGGATTTTTATAAACCTAAATCCACGCGGACGAAGTCGCGGGCACCATCTAGTAATATTATAAATGCGAAAATATTATTGTTATTTCTAAAGACGGTCTCAAGTGGAAACACGCCAGCTAATATTGAATGCACTTATATCTACCTAAATAGCTAGTAAGCACCCATTAAGTACCTACAGGTCAATCATATTACCTATTACAGGCATTAGGAAAATGTGTTTATAATCGTCATTATCATTAGACAAGCTGATTAGGTGCTTAGAAAATGCTCTCTGATTCTACTAGAAGTGCTAAAAGGGTCCTAAAATAATTACATAACGCCTGCTTGTGCAAATGTGCAACTATAAATTGAAAGGAAAAAATACATTCAGTAAGCAAAAACACCGCACCTTTATGTTCCAAAACATCCAAGATTGAATTTAAATGCAATTTTCACTCTTTCACAATACATATACGGTTCACAATCCTTTGCAATACGTATAATCCGACCGGATTCAGATGCACACTATTGGAAAACACGTTAAACTGTCAATGTTAATGTACGCATGCGTACAAAAGTGAATACCTTCGTGTTTCGTCATTCCCGCACTCCGGAAAAGGAAAATTCGGTTTATTTGCAAGAAAACGCGTAAACTTTTGTATTTTCTCAATTAAAACGTTAATATTAGCACACGCGTTCGTCATTTAGACGCCTGTTCGTGGTTTGTTTTCTTTATAGAAGCTTGGTATCCCCTCCTTTCGACTGGAGCGGGGGCCGCCATGGCGCACGCTCGACAACTGGCGTTCTCAAGGTCAATGGAACATCTGGGGTGAATCACCTCTGTTTGTGTTAAGTTCGTCGGGAAATTAGGGCGCGCACAAACGGGAAATTTGGGGCCTTTTGGCGACAGACTTGTCACTACCCACCTGTACCCATGACAGGTTGAAATGGCAATCAAGGTATGCACACCCGCACAGCCCCCGCAATAATCCGGTTCGGGCGAGCACGGGTGACGTGCGGATGTGCCTCGTAACCCGATTGCCATTTCGACTTGTCGCGGACTATACATGCAATTGTTTGTTTGTTTTAGACCTGAAGAGTGACATAATATGCTACATTTATCCCAGAAAATCAAAGAGTTCCCATGGGATTTTAAAAACCTAAATCCAGGCGGACAAAGTTGCAGGCATCAGTTTGTATTATAATAATTTTATTTTCACCTGCCAGAATTACGACTACGGCGGACAATCTTACAAGAGACTAACAATAACTACACAGGAGAAAATTTATTGAGTAGATAGGTATAGTGCATGAAGAAATTTGTGCCCAAACACAGGTGCATTCTCATAGTCCACTGGGACGACAATCCGACACAACCAAAGAGAGTTCAGGCGCATCGCGTAGACGCAGAGACGCACTCTTCAAAGCAGGCGAGTCAGGCGACCATTCTGAATTATTCTGAGTAGCAAAGTTTGCTACTCAGAATTCAAAATGATCCGCAGTAGAATAAGCTACTCACTAGAACCACGAAGCAATTAATATAAGAAATACAACTAAAAATTGTTGTGTTGATTAAAAACCTGTTCGGAGCTGATTATACCTAGGTAGGTACCTAATAATTATCTATATATATAATATATAGTCCTGACTGACTGACTGACTGACTGACTGACATGGATATCAACGCACAGCCTAAACCGCTGGTCCTAGAGACATGAAATTTGGAGGATCTATTCTTTGTAAAGAGTAGGTATCCACTAAGAAAGGATTTTTCGAAATTCCACCCCTAAGTGGGTAAAATGGGGGATGGAAGTTTGTATGAAAGTCGGTCATTTTTCAAGTTATTTGCATGAAAATTGGTATTTGGGTTTTCGGTCACAAATGAAAAAATACGTGTTTCAGGATTTTTGGAAAATTTGCCCATAAGGGTGGTAAATAGGGGATGAAAGTTTGTATGGGAAAGTTTTAATTATTGATATTATAATTAACTTGAAATTTGGAAAGTAGGTTTTTTCATAATAATCATAATCATAATCATTTATTTATTTTGCTCAGATATGGTAGGTACATGTATATTATTTACATGGGGTCTTAAAAGTTAGGTTTCTTGAGGTTAGGTGTCATCTAAGAAACGACTATGAGAAAATCCCCCCCCTAAAGGGGTGAAATGGGGGTTGGAAGGTAATATGTGTTATTCGGTGCTGTTCAAAGTGCTGATGCTATAATGTTTGTTTCTGAAAAAAAAATGCCATTTGTTTCCTGTAGGCCACGCGGGCGAAGCCGCGGGCAGAAGCTAGTGTTAATATACGGTTAATGCCTGAACTAAAGAACATTTTTACTTAGATAATATTTATTTTGTGTGAATTAATTGGTCTGATAAATCTTACTTGCAGACAAATATTAATTTTTATTAAAAAACCGGTGCGGGCGAATGCGGGTGACGTGTAGGTGGGCGGGTGTCCCACCGCCTCATACCCCGATTGCCATCTCGACCTGTCGCGTACTATTTATATGAGCTGGCCGTGCCTTCAAAGTACATGAGAGTACAGGTAAGTACACCCTACAATAGGTTGCCTGTGAATCGCATTGCAATTTGCAACGCAAGCATTGCTTGTCCAGATTAATCGGATATTTTTTATTGGATAATACACATCGATGTTAGTACTTACTTAGTAGGTACAGCTACCTACTGCAATTTCGGTCTTTTTTTGATAATTTGAAAAGTCAATAAAATCAGATAAGAATTTCAATGTAAATTTTCGTCTTTAACGTCCAGTATATTTTAAGTGATTAAAAATCTAAATATATAAAAGGAAAAGGTGACTGACTGACTGACCGACTGACTGACTGACTGACTAACTGACTGACTGACCGACTGACTGACTGACTGATCTATCAACGCACAGCTCAAACTACTGGACGGATCGGGCTGAAATTCGGCATGCAGATAGCTATTATGACGTAGGCATCCGCTAAGAAAGGATTTTTGAAAATTCAACCCCTAAGGGTGTGAAATAGGGGTTTTAAAATTTGTGCAGTCCACGCGGACGAAGTCGCGAGCGTAAGCTAGTAATATTATAAATACGAAAGTATCTGTATGTCTGTCATTTTACCTTCTCACGGCTTATCCTCTTAACCGAGTTTAGATACTACAGAGACACTCGTAGCTTGCATTCTGAAACGGGCATAGACTACTTTGTATTCCGCAAAATTAAAGACGTACTTAAGTAATTAGGTACCTATTTGTTAAAATCCAAAACAAAATTAATACGCTACCAAAACGTGCGTGAATTTTTTGATATTTAAAAACTCGGAAAGTCAAACCGATTTTCAAAAATCCCACTCGAGCAACGCCAGGACTGCTCTGGTAGTAAAATATAGTATACTTATACCTATTTCACTTATTATTCAATAAACTATTTTTTTTTTCATAAAAACTGTCCTTACGTACGTACACTCTCCGCTGAAAAATACAGACTAAGCCATTATCATTATCACCCACACAGAGTCAACATGAGGCTATTATTTGTCCACGCTATTAAAAAAGCGGTCAAGCGCGATCGCTCCGACGAGAGGTATTCCGTATGTAATTTTTTTATTTAGATACAAGCTAGCCTAGTAGCTAGGTTCTTGACAGACCGACAGACAACAAAGTGATCCTATAAGGGTTCCGTTTTTCCTTTTGAGGTACGGAACCCTAAAAAATATCAGTTGGTACTAAGTACTAAGTAAGTACATAAGTAGATTATATTCTAAACTAACTGATACCCACAACTTCAGTTTGTCTAGTCTATTTTATAGTTAGTGTACTTATACCTTTAAAAATGTTCTAAAATGATCCACCAGGTGCCTTATTCACTTTTCCATTCACATTTTGCAAACAATCACTCGTATGAACATGTTTTTCTAAACAAACAAAAACACTAAGAACAAAAAACAATTTCATTCACTGCACCGAATCAATTTTGATATGGCACCATATCAACTGCTTATCCCCCTTATATTTATGCCTACGTTATAATATCCAAGGTTATCTACTAAAAAATATATATTTCACTAAGTGCATAGCTATGTCATTTGCAGTTCTCAGATTATGTAGTGATAAGGCAGGATGTTGTACCAGATTATGTGGTAAAAAAAAAGAATAAAGTGATTAGTCAGTAAGTACTAGAAAAAACATTTTTTTGTCGCGCGCGTTACCTGAGGAACCTGTAAAAAGAGGATTATTACATGCTGTTTGCTTAAATAAATAAATGTTTTTTTATTTGTATCAGAGGGACAAAGTATAAATTAAGAAAATTAAATAAGCAACAAACAGAGATCACAAAGTAATTTTTTTTCTTCTTCAAAGTGAGAAGACAAAAAAGCGATGCTTTGTTAGATAACTAAATCTGTAATAATACTGATGTTTCCAATTTTAAACTCAAAACTGAGTTTTAAACTCAAATGGTTTCGAAAAAGAAAACAGTCGAATTAAACTCTGTAAGAGCTAGCGCGCACCACGGTAAATTTTTTGTGCGTTTTTTCCCCACAAAATCTGTGAACTATAGAACTACATAAATCCGCTGCGCTTTAAATTCAAATTTACGGATTTTAAAACGCACCGCAACACACCGCACCGTGTGGTGAGCGCTAGCCCTAAATCAATCATTATTATTTGACTTCTGGCCAATCTCTAGATGCTTTCTCGGTAAGCGTTTGGAGAAGGATCTCTAAAATGTTGAAAGCGATGAAGTTTGATACGATAAACATGTGCCTGATTCTGATAATTATACGATACAGTACATTAGACGTAAATCAGACCTTTTTGATTGTATAAACATAGGTACCTACTTCATATAATATTATGATATTTATTCAGAATATACAAGTTAGCCCTTGACTGCAATCTCACCTGGTGTCAAGTGTTGATGCAGTCTAAGATGGAAGCGAGCTAACCTGGAAAGGGTAAGGCAGTTTTTATTAAACCCATGCCCCATTGGTTGCTACATGGCATTGTACCGGAACGCATGGACGACGGCCTGGTTCGGGCTTTGGTCCCAGGGACGTTACTTACCTACAGGTACCAGGTACGTTACAAGTAAATAACTTTAGGAGTTATATGCGTTTTAGAGCAATTAAATTATTAATGATTTAAAGCTTATTTCGTGGTTTAACAACACACGCGTAACGTGGTTAACAGCGAAAAGAACAAGAAAGAGGGTAGTTCGCTACTGCCCATAGCTCGAACTTCATCTCTCGTAACACCGCAGTCCCGTCGGGACCACGACCCGTGCAATTGGGTTGAAATATCGACAATAAAAACATAAAATTAATCGTGGTATGTATCCGTTATCTACATTAAAATTAAATTATTATTTACCAATTGCTGCGGTAAAGGAAAACTTCGTGACGAAACCCACATGAAGATTTTATGCACAGTTTACGTTAACTTTAAAAATTACACTAAAATCTCAGATAAGTAATATGTATCTAGCAGGGCCCTCTTTCCCACTGGGCACAATGGGCACTTGCCCAGGGCCCACGATCGATTGGGGCCCACTAGTCCCTGCCAGATCACTAAACTATAACAGACCAATCAAAAAATCCATCAAACAAAGGACCGTAGAGATTGTTAAATAGTCAAGACTGACTTACCCGTATATCCGATCTTTATTGTTTTTACTGATAACGCAAATGATAGAATATTTCATTCTCTTCACACTTTAAAAAAAATCTCGACAATAAAAACGTCTAAAAAGTAAAAAATGGTATATACCTATAATCGGTCGGATTGGTCCTTTACGTTTAATATAAATAGTAAAGTTTTTACTATCCAAGCGCTCGTCGCCTCTGGGGACCCCTAAAGATAACAGAACTATAATTTCTACAATAGATTACTTTTATAGTTTTTAGTGCAACATTTCTGACATTTTTCTATATATCGTAATACAAAATTCCTGACATTTATCTTTTCTTTTTTTGTAAATAGTGTCATAAATTTTGCGCTCGCTTCGCTCGCGCTTTTCGTTCACTATGATTAAAACTCCCTTCCGAGATGCAAACTATCACTGAGTAGTACCTACATTTGGCCGTGAAAAAGTACCTTAGAAGATGATAGACAGACACACTTTCGCGTTTATAACATTAATACTTATATGTTTTTTTTTGTAAATAATGAAAATCCCAAGCTCGCTTCGCTCGCACTTTTTCGATTTAAGTTTTAAAAATCCCGTGGAAACATGGCCGTAGCCAGGTGTGGGGTTTTGGGGGCTCAAAACCTCTCCGAAATCCCAGACAAAAGGAAAATATTTTTGAAATGGCCAATAGACTAGTTCTAGGGTTTACTATTTTTTTGTTTATATATCAATAATTTTGGCACTCGCTTGGCTCGCGCTTTTGTTTTCAAGAGTTCTTTGATTTTATGGAATAAAAAGTCTATGCATGTTTCCGGTATGCAAGCTTTCTCTGTATAGTACCTGGTTAAAAAGATAGACCGTGAAATGGTAACAGATAGGTAGATAGACACGCTTTCGCATAATATTAGTAGCTACCTAAAGATTTTTTCGTAAATATATGAAAAAATTTGCGCTCGCTTCGCTCGCACTTTTGCTTTATGTTGGTTGATGCCCGCAACTTCATCCACATGGATTTAATTTTTAAAAATCCCATGAGAACTCTTTAATTTTCCGGGATAAAAAGCCGTTTCCGAGTGTAAACTATCTCTGAATAGTACCAAATTTTGATTTAGAATATGGATGGATGATATTAATATTATAAATGCGAATGATTATGTCTAGAACGTGACTTATCTGCTTTCTTTGCCTATTCTAAGAAATAGTACCTACTCTGTCAAGATCATAGGGGCCCATTATTCTAATCTGCCCAGGGCCTCCAATAGGTTAAAGACGGCTCTGGTATCGAGACTAGAGTTTAGACCGTTGTCTGTGGGCTAATGCATTGGAATTTTCTAAGTAAACAGGGTCAGGTCTGTAGTCAGGTCTTATCGCGTAGGTACCTACTAATTAATGACCGATTAAATAGAATGATCAAATTAATCCTAAGCTGACGACACTAATTAGAAACCTTAAGTCATACGAACTGCTTATAGTGTGGGGGGGGGGGTTACTTTAATTTTTGTAATGAACTGGTAATGGTTGAACTAATAGCCAGTTCGCACTCTTTACAGAGTGCGACAAGGCTCTTTTGGCGATTGGTCAAAATCGGAACTAACGCCGCCATCTTGTGAAGTGTCACGCTGTCCCCTTATATATGCGGGATTGCCATTTGCTATCTCGACCTGTCGCGTACTATAGCTGATGCCTACTTTAAAGATAAGAACGATATTTTGAATATGGAATAAATATATCTACTGAAAGTCATTGACAACGCTAATAATAACCATTAGGGTGACAGTGTATTCGCGGCCTATCGTGACTATTATGTAGATTGTGCCTAAACTTAGCCTGTGGTCAACAAATTGTACAAAAAATTTGTATGTAGAAATTGTATACAAGAACTGTCTTAAATTAAAACACAATAGGTAAACTCCGCTGAAGAACACGTTCGTTCAAGAACTACAAAGATTAGATACTACCTACAACCTGCATATAGGTACCTACTTTGTTAAGCTAACGACAGAGGAATGTGCATTGCTCAGACAAGCCGGAAAAGCGCTTACGAGCACGAAGAAATCAACATTGTAATCTTTTGTTTTTGTGGAAATAAATTATAAATCTAAATATATAAAAGAAAAAGGTGACTGACTGACTGACTGACTGACTGACTGACTGACTGACTGACTGACTGATCTATCAACGCACAGCTCAAACTACTGGACGGATCGAGCTGAAATTTGGCATGAACATAGCTATTATGACGTAGACATCCGCTAAGTAAGGGTTTTTGAAAATTCAACCCGTAAGGGGGTGAAATAAGGGTTTGAAATTTGTGTAGTCCACGCGGGCGAAGTCGCGAGCATAAGCTAGTTAAATTATAAGTTTCATTGTTCCTTCTCCGTCGTACCTGAAATTTGAAGACCCGCTAATCGAGCCCTCGGTGTTAGTTGCAATAACTAACAATCATCATGACATCGTGTGTAAAGGCCTTAACAATAATTGGTCAAACTAAAGCAGTCATAGGAAAGCTGACAATTATAGTAGTACTTACAACTGAACCGATTCTACGCGCGACAATGAACCGTGTCGCTTTAAGCGGCTTATAAGCTCTTTGTAGAGAGCTGACGACTACGCTACAGAATTAAATCGTGACGTATTATTTCAATAGAAATGAAAAAGTATATATCTTCTCAAACCTGGGCGCGTTTGGAGCCCTCGTAGCTTTAGTTTTAAGTTCGCGTAAAAATTATCACCATCATACAATCCATCAAACAATATAATATCATCATCTTACAAATGCAACAACCGACCATCAAAATGTGTAATTTATTACGTATTTTGAGTAAAATATTTGACTTTGACTTTGACTTTAAAGTATTTCAAGAGTCTGACTTTTAGAAATTTTGTTAGAAAACAAGAACAAAATTTTATATTCATAAAACGTATAAGAGTAATATTATAACACCACTTCACGTGTATTTTTTGCAAAGAATTATGAATTGACACGAAAATGACGTAATTTTGTATTCTAAGAGTTGTCGTTAGTAACTCCTGACAGCAACTAGTCCGCTGCTACACAGATCTCTAATCATTCATTGTTGCGCTCAGAATCTGACACAATACTTACGTGTATGAAATCCTATTAGGTACAATGTAAAGGATTATTTAAATGATAAAGACGCTATAGGGCATGAGTTGCTTAACAGCTTTGTGTTAGTTCTTATAAGACGTTTAAGTGACTTTGTAAAGTGGTGATAATAAAAAGAATACCCGGCTAAGTTTATTGTGGGCTCTTCTCAGACCTGGGCGCGTTTGGAACGCTCGTAGTTTTAGTTTTAAGTTCGCGTAATAATTATCACCAGTATATCTTGCAAATCCAACAACCGACCATCAAAAAGTGTAATTGTTACCTATTTTGAATAAATTGTTTGACTTTGACTAAATGTATGCAAAAGTAACAGTGAGATATGTTGTGGCCGTATGGTAATAATTAAATGCGGCAACGGTGAAAGATGTTTATTGAGAGCCGGCTTATGATCTACTCTCGCTTATGGACTAACAATACTGATAAAGAAATCTTACATACTATTGTTTTAAACTTATTGCTTAACTACCTAACCTACATAATTTTGCATCACCTCTCTTTCAATCCGATGTGCAGGCAACCTACTTTGATATATTGAGGAGTTGCATTTTTATGTTACAGCTAATATGAACATGCTACGTTTAAACTGTCAATTCGTACATATTACAACTCCCCTGAAAATGTATGCGGTTACCCCTCCCCTTAAAAAAAAAAAATGTTAGACGCTACATCGAATCAGAAGAAAAGATGATGACAATCACAAAAATAAAATCTAATGCTAAATAAAATTAAATTATGTAAGGAAACATTTTTTTTAGTTACTTCCTGTGCTTAAAGTGCAATTTATCTTATCTCTTACTTCGTATGGGCATACTTTCAACCTTACTTATAACTAGAAAATCGTAATCTATTAAGTGCAGTCAAGGATTTAACTTTTACAAAAGTTTCGAAAAATCTCATCATAGGTAATAAAATAATCTCAAAATAGCATCATAGGTATTAGATATGTATAAGCTGAGGTATCGATTTCACTAATCGACTTAGTTGTCTCAAAAGATTCTTTGCCCTATCAAATAGTCGTCATCATAAGTATACAGCTGTCGTATAGCATCGTCGTAAGGCGGTAAATATAAGGTTTCTATTCTATAACCCATAATAATACCTATTATTGAGTAAACATCTCAGGTATTTATAATATTTCCTGGGCAGTCAAAATAAATCTCTCCTAGTCTCCATCTTCCTTTCAAGTTACTTCTTCACATAATACAAATAAATAAACAAATCACAAACGCGGCGCGTACTCTCCTAATCAATATTTAACATAACATGCTTGCGAGCATTTTTCATAACACTTATAATCTTCATCAAACTTATTTCTTTCAATAAGTATTTCAATAACATTCAACTTTTCATAAAAATTCTAGGTCTTTCACTAACACCAGCGCGGTAGATAATGATCAAGAGTCTAGACAAATATATAGTTGAATGAGGAGGTACTAAATATGCGCAAAACATCGCGTCCAAACAAATAAATAACAATCATCTTCCTACGTCAGTATGTCTCAATCCCAAAATAAATATTGTATATTTTATACCTATAGCACTTCTACAGCCGAAGGGTGATCAAGCCTTTGGTTTGCAGAGTCCTAATTTGTCAAAGCCGGGTATAGTCTTATATCGTCAAAACTAGCGCGAAACTAGACGAAAAACGTCTGTAGGGGAAAAATTCTCCTTATTTCATATTCATTTCCTTGTATTTGCAAATTGCATCTCGAGCAAAACCATTGTCTCGTATAACAATACAAAATGTTCGGGTACGCGTGTGTCGTTGACCACGCGATGACACCGTTATAATTCTCTGAATTATTATAGTTCGATTTTAACACCGAATATTTACGAAAGAAGTAAGTACCTACTTATTCATTTATTAATTATTATCTATTATTAGTTTAAACTATCCTACACACTATATAAAATCTTACAAATAAAGTACGAATGGAACTTATTAGTAGATAGTGGAGCAAGTATTATTTATTATTAAAAAACCAATATTCACCTAACCTACGTACAAAATTAAATTATCTACCCAAGAGAAAAAAAAAATTATAATTGCTACATATTTTACCTATTTGCCCATTACGAGAGATAAATTGCACTTACTTTAACTGTTAGCGACGCATTTCAATAGTCAATTTCGTGACCGCCGTGTAGTCGCCGTCGTCATCAGGACTGGTTTTAGTCATCAGGTCCGGAGGTCTGGAGTCTGCGCCTCTTCTTTACTGCATCTTAGTGGGCCGGGAAAACCCTGGACTCCTCGAACTGGGCCGGGAATACCCTGGACACCTCCTAGTTGTGGCCGGGATAACCCTGGACGCACGATGATGCTGGGCCGATCAATGAAGCTTGAGATGTCTTCTGTTCATAAGCGATTCATTTTTGGGCTTATTTCTTGATGTTAGTGTTTCTTGATGTTAGTTTTTCTTGATTTTTAATACAGGACGTAGAATTATTTTCTTCTTTTTGTTTTAATTGAGTCTTGAATCTTGATATTCTTTAGAAAATTGTGTAGTCTTCTTCTTGATCGGTGCCCAGCCGGTGCACGCACTTAGATTAGGCATGCACCGACTGGCAAGGGTCGCCATGAGATATGTTGTGGCCGTATGGTAATAATTAAATGCGGCAACGGTGAAAGATGTTTATTGAGAGCCGGCTTATGATCTACTCTCGCTTATGGACTAACAATACTGATAAAGAAATCTTACATACTATTGTTTTAAACTTATTGCTTAACTACCTAACCTACATAATTTTGCATCACCTCTCTTTCAATCCGATGTGCAGGCAACCTACTTTGATATATTGAGGAGTTGCATTTTTATGTTACAGCTAATATGAACATGCTACGTTTAAACTGTCAATTCGTACATATTACAACAGTTCGTGACTTTATCCGGAAAGAATAATATATAACGTTTTTGGTACAGTAAGGTACATTGCTACTAAAAAAGCGTAATGAAAAAAGCGTTACAATTCTGTAGCCTAGAAACTTCTCGTCAGCTAGTCAACAAAGAGCCTGTAAGCCGCTTACAGCAACCAGTTCACTACGACACAGTTCATCGTCGCCCGTAGAATCCGTTACTACTATACTCAGTGCCCGTAGTACAAGATTTTACGTCTCACCAAACCAAACCAAATTCGAGAGTCGAAATACTTCCGCGTTACAGTAAACTGGATCTTAAACGCCTTGTTTTAAAGCTCAAGTTTGTCTACACTCCTACAGCCAGCGCTCCAAGCGGAAACATTGCGAAATTAAAATCAGTGGCATTGAATATTTGACTTCAATTCAAGGCTGTTTAGGTCCATTTTACTGTAACGCGGAAGTATTTCGACTCTCGAATTTGGTTTGGTTTGGTGAGACGTAAAATCTTGTACTACGGGCACAGTATGACTTCTTTACTACGACTGCCTTAATTCAACCAATTGTTAAAGCCTTTGCAGTCCGTACTGCAGTCTATTTTTTCGTCATTTTGCACGGTAAATCAAAATCTATAATGCATAAAAAATAAAAATATATAAAAATCTGATTTAGAATATAAAACCCATTCATATAATACCCCACTCGCTATAGTTATCTTACTTTGAAAGTTGAAAATACTAATCATAATATATGTTCACGAACACATTTTTTTTGTGATGTAACCACAAATTCACGGTTTTCGGATTTTACGTGTGCTCTAAAGCCTACCTACCTACCCATGCTTCTAGGTCAACGGCAAGTACCCTATAGGTGTCATGACAGACAGACAGACAGACAACAATGTGATCCTATAATGGTTTTCGTTTTTCTTTTGAGGCACGGAACCCTAAAAAAAACTAATCCAGACGAACGAAAACGCGGCCATTTATATTTTTGTTAGAAAAACAAAATATTTTCTTGTCTCTTATTAACTTAATAATGTTATTAATGTCAAGTCAATTTCGTAACGGAACAATGGAAAGGATTAGACGATCGAGTGAGACGATAATGCAAGCCAAGGAAAATATGGGTCTACTCTATAGTCAGGCCGTCCTTGGCCGAAGATGCTGACTGAGGCAACATAATAAATCGCAGGATTATCCGGGACCAATCCGGGACCGTTTGAGTCGACAGTCCGGCGGAATCAAGTAATATGTATCTGCTGTATTTGAGACGTCTATACTTATTAATTTTAAGTTTTGACTATCTCTCTAGTAATCTAGCATATGCCTGCAGTTTTGTCACCGTGACTACACAAATTATCTCCTTAGGGGTTGAATTTTCAAACATCCTTTCTTAGGGGATGTCTACATCACCCTTGACAAATTTCAGCCTGATCCTTAGCCTGATCCCTCCAATAGTTTGACCTACGCGTTAATAGATCAGTCAGTCAGTAAGGTTTCATTTTATTTAGATACCTATACCTGAATAGAATATAGATAATGTACTCCCGTGGACGTGGACCCTAAGACAGACCGACCGGCGGAAGATTGACGCTCTGGAAATGTGGTGCTGGAGACGCCTCTTAAGAATAAAATGGACCACACATCGCGCATCGTACAAACGTCTCCATCCTCAAAGAACTAAAAATAAATCATAGGCTTTCGTCACTTGTACAATTGCGAATCCTCAAGTTCTTTGGGCACATTACAAGGAAGAGTGGTACCATCGAACACCTCGTGGTACAAGGTCGAGTGGAGGGCACACGTCCGTGGGGGCGTTCCCCAACTAGGTGGACAGACTTAATCCGCTCTGCAACAAGCACACCTGTCTCCTTGTGTGCACATAATGCCACCAATAGAAGTCGCTGGAGGGAGATCGCACGAGCAGCAGTGAAGAATTCATAGCCACGACCACTCTGTCAAGAGTGAACGATTGAGAAGAAGAATAATGTACTCCCGAAACCCTATTGAATTTCTCCCACGTGCGTGTATAGCTCAGTCAGTCATGACAACTGGGAAAGTCTATTTATGTGTATAGATAGCTAATATCTAATTGATAAATTAAAATGTAAATTACCAACACAAACCATAATCCGATATTTAGAGCATCTATATCTGTACTAGATACTACAGTGTAATTACAAATAACCAAGAGATCTGTCGCGCAGAGAATTTTGCGGTAATAAATTACCGATTCAGAGATCTCTGTTCCAGCGCGGCGCGGTCGGTGTAAGCGGCTTATAGGCTCTTTGTGCTCTGGCGACCGGCCTATGCAGTTGTCGACTGCGGAAATGTATTTTACTTACAGTCCTATTGCTTAATTACTCCTTGTTTTCATTGGGCATATTAAGTATAACTTCTCGTGAGGTTGAATTGTTCAAAATTTAATCTTACGCACGCTGCACGCATGTCTATGACATGATTATTTTTTACACTTTGTCAACATCCATTCAGTGTTGTCGGCACTTTTGAGTATTGACTAACAAACTTATGCATTTTGTCAATACTATAATCTTGTAAGCGGTAATGTATAAACATAATAAATTAAAAATTGTCTTATCGCGTGATAGGATCTACTTCAAAATTTAATTGAAAGTCGCAGTTTTATCACAATGTTTCCGATTTAGATTAGATTGTTGTATCATACAATTGTCTGTCAATGAGACATAATAAAGGTTTCATTGGATACAACTTATATGTCAATGAAATCTTTATTAAGTCTTAAATACCTACTAACTATTGAGCACGGCTGAAATGCTGAAAGCCGAAGATCTAATCTTTCAATTTACTCTTAGTACTGACTTAGGTAATACCTAGCTCTAAGGCAAGAGTGAATAGGCATCTTCTTGGCAAGCGTGCTCCAAATTCGACCTCATCATTGCACCCTCGGTTCGCGAGCCTGACTCGTACTTTTGCACACATTTTCATACACGTATTTTGTTAGCTACTCTGTTTCAGTGCAATCATCGCACACAGACTACTGGCGAAAATGACAAAGTGTGCAAAGACGTTAACAATTAGTTGTTTTTTTTTTCTTAAAGAATATTAGCCATGTTTTAGCCATGGCCGGTTTTTTTAAATACCGTGAGAAAACTCTTTGGGATTGTAATTTTCTGGAATAAAAAGTCTAGCTTACATCCCGTCTCGGTACCCGATAAAATTGGTTAAACGGATGGACCGTGAAAAGGTAATAAAGAGATAAACAGCCAGACATACTTACATTCGCATTTATAATATTGTGGTTAAAGAATTTTATTCTCAAAAGAAATCAGATATACAAATTTCACTTAATGAGAAATTATAGTAACGAAACTTAAACTAATTTTATCTCTCGGCACAGCGCGGTGGCAAGCAACAACATGTCAAAAACCACATCTCCATGGCTGCCATCATCATGAGGCATCCAGACTTATACAATGGATTGATTGTTATTTATATCTGGCGGGAATGGACTATGAGTCATATTTAATTGTTAACTATTTGAATCAACATATTTTGTGTCATGTTTAACATCTAGCTGATTTAATTGTTACGTTAATGATTTGTGACGTCACAGGAAGTATCATTTAGTTCAATCACTTTGCAATTTGTAAAATACCGGAAGTTAAATAATACCCACCTTTAAAATATGTCAGTTTTGCTGTCCTGTCAAATTAGTATAAAAAGCGTAGGTTTAATAAAAATGGCGGTCAATTGTGAGAATTAAGTCGAAGGCGCAAGCTAAGCTTAAAAATACAGTGAAGTGAAATTGGAAACTGACTATTATTGAAGACCATCCCTATACTTCTGCAACATTTCAGAAGTGGGATACGAAGACGAGAAGAGAGCAGAACATTGAAGAATGTCAAAGATTTTTTTTTTCTCTTCTGAAAACACCACGCCTCTGCTTAGAAAATTACGCCGCGGGCCTATATCGACGCAAACTCATCTTCAAGATGCGACCAGAGGACTTTTCTGTGTATTATAACATCAGAGGACTTGAAGTTGAAATATCTACGTGCAAAATTGCGGTCTACAATACCAATACCAGACGCCCTACTTACTTTATTGAGAGTACCTACTTATCGTCATCGGAAAATTGTGGAAGAATCTACTACTTCAGCGCGGGCTTCAAGATGTAGAAAAGGGGATTAAAGTTCAACTACGTCTTTGCCACGCGTGAACAAGAAGCGCTGCTGTAATCTACTGACGATGACGGATCAATCACGAGCCACGGGGTTGCTGATGTCAACAAATCCGGCATCGGGTGATCGGGGCGCAACGAGCCACGCCGCGCCGTGCGGGACGCAAGGGCAGCGACTCCTGTGTCGCCATAGCAACAAGTCGAGCATACCTACACTCGGTGAGTCGTATTACATCTAACCAACAAATTTTCTAAGCATAATATGCAAATTACTCTCATAATATTACATTAGTGCAGATAGAATCTTTGCCTACCTACATTGATCCCGGAAGTTATTTTTTGTAAAATGAGTTAAAAATACCATAAGTATCTAAAGATTTCATCATGAGGAGAGGCTTTAGGTGCACTCACATAATATAATCACTTTATGTAATAATTTGTGTAAAATAATGTGCATGTGTGTGTAATTACAAAAAAATAGGTGTATACTTTTTGATCTCTCCGATGTAGGTCTGATTATCATTATCACTAGGCAGCCGATAAAATTAAATAACCTTTGTACACGTTACTAAGTACTCCAGTCACCGCAAATCCTGAGGAATAAATCGAATCACAAAATCTGACCACCGCATAGGTCCATGAGTCCCATGACTACCGCCTCATAGGGTGGCTCAGTGTGCTGATTAATACAATATTTAATGTTCTTATTCGTAACTAAAATAACTTATGTTATTCCATCTCTGGAGAGTTTATCTGCATTGAAGTATGTATGCTACTTTATAAACGTAGGTGATGTAGTAAGTAGATTCTGTTCCGGTTTCAAAACTAAAGGCTCATACATATAAATATTAATCTTGGTTTCCAAGTTGTTGGTCTGATTTGTTCGGATCGGCCGCAATCAGTTCACCACGAGACTTTAAATACGAGGACATTTGAATTATTTAATCCTTACCCAACTTTAGTGACTGTGTGACCTATTCATGCTTACCTACTGGTAAATTAAAACTACCTGACTATTCATAAGCACTTTTAAAAAGTTTACATGAATAAAAAAAAAAACATTCTATTCTATTCTATTCTATTCTATTCTATTCTAATGACTTTCCAATATAATGTCTGTGTGACTTATCCAAGTTAAAAACTGTGTGAGAAACCCAATAAAACTAAGAAAACTACAATACGTCTAGCCAACTAATCTTAATGTAACAAAATTTATAAAATTAATTAAACACCTTGAAGACCAGAAAATAGAGCCAGATTAATGTTGGAAATTTAATTTTTGCTAGGAACTGTGTGTACTGAATTCTTTTTAGATAAGTAGACATAGATACACTATTTCAAAGTCAAAACATTTATTCAAATTGGGTAACATTGTACACTTTTTGATCGTTAATTGTTGAATTTGTAAAACAATAATGTAATGGTGATCATTAATTACTTAAACTTGAAACTAAAGCTACGAGGGTTCTAAACGCGCCCAGACCTGAGAATAGCCGACAAAAACTCAGCAACTAATTTTTTTTAATTTATATTTTGTTTATTTGACTAACCAACAACAATGACGACTCGAATTTATTGTTCCTACGTTAAAAATCAATCTTACGAAAAATTTTAAGAAAAATTCTCGACATAAATTACAAACGTAAACTTAAAAAAAAAGAGCAATCTATATAGTGTGTAATAATTACCTACGGATCACTACAACCGGTTTCACTAACAGCAATACCACGATGTTACAAGTTGAGCTGCACATTTTTCTTACCTACCCACTATCTCAAATATTATGTAGGTACCCACCTTACCAGGTTTTGTGGCATTGAATTTAACAAAAATAATGCCCTGTACAGTGTACATTCTATAACTTTAATAAAAAATAAATAAGTTAAAACAAAATTCATACACAATAAAACTAGGTATTTATATAAAAGAGACTATCGTAACTAAAAGATACATAGCGTACAGGTTAACCATTGGCTAGTACAGATGAAATTCAGTAGGTAATAGGATTATGCTTACAAGTTAATAAGTAATAGTAAGATAGGTTTACGAATTGCAGGAAGACAATAATGTTACAATGACAGCAGTGGGTCAGTTGCGGATAAACTGTATCAAATATTATTACAATCTCAATTATTGTGATAGGCCGATTTTTAGGTATTCTTGTTGCAACAATGCATGATAGCTGATGAGTGATGGTGAGCATCAACCAATTATAGGTGATTACGATCGTGAACTATTATTTTTCGAGCACGGTCGTCATGACTTCGAAGCATAAAATTACTAAACTGACAACGAAATATGTAGTTGAAAAAAAGACTGATGTGCAAAATTAAGCGGGCAGGGCTTAGTTCAAGACACAATTTAAATGTCATCAATAGATTAAATAAAATTCATTATAATAAAAATACACAGATGACAAAATATACATCATCGACATCATCATCATCATCATCAATCGATAGACGTTGGGGTGTCCTGGGGTGCTGGAGTGGCGACCTTGCACCGGAGGGAGCCGCACTGGCAACGTTGAAATATACATATTATGAGCTAAATAATATCGATGTACCTACTTAAAACTAACAGTTATTAATTTTGAATCGAAAGGTAATATATCGCTAAATCAGCAGATGCTAATTATCATCAAACATGTAATTTCTGAGTGACTACCCTAACGGAACGACTGTGTGACTTCCTTAACGATAAATCAGAGTGACTTCCCTATCTGAAAGACTGAGCGACTTTCTTAACGGAACGTCTGTGTGACATCCGTAACGAAACATCTGAGTGACATTCCTAACGGATAATCTGTATGACTTCCATAACGAAACATCTGAGTGACATCCCTATCTAAATGTCTGAGTGACTTCCCTAATGGAACATCTGTGTGAATTCCATAAAAAACATCTGAGTGACTTCTCAATATCTGTGTGACTTCCGTAACGAAACTTCTGAGTGACTTCCCTATCGAAATGTCTGAGTGACTTTCGAAAGTGACTTCCCCTAAAAATGTCATCGTCAAGAGTGAAATTAGATAAAAAACAATAGTAGGTAGAACTTATAGTTAAACGAAGCTCAACTCTACTTTAATTTAATTATACTACAGTCATTACATTAAGTATTACAGTAAATCTAGTAAGTATGATTAAAATACAGAAATCACGATTACATTGAAATATTGGTCCATAAGTCCAAAATCCTAATTAATTAGTAATAAACTTTTATTATGAATAACTCATTAATTAAATAATAGTGTTATATAAAATTAGAAACTCCTTTAGTTTGATTTTATTATTTAATATGCAACTGAGACATGCCAGTAACATTACTCCTGTAATTTTATAAATTCAAAAAATCCCGATAAGTGACGAATGACATTCTTGCATTGTCAGAATTACTCCCCTACATGCTTTAGTCTGTATCAGTCCTGTTTCTTGTATCAATAATATTATGATTCTTGTCTGTAAGGTGATTCTTATACTATCCTGACTGTTTTATTCTGTACCCGTGTTCTGTTCCTTATTCCTCATGGAAACTCATCATTGGACTAAAAATGCATTTGAAGTATGATGTCTGTCACATCCCTAGAGCATGTCTGTGAGATCTTCCTAAAGAAGGGACTGTAGTAAATCGTAAAGAAGACTGTTTGACCGACGCAAATGGTCTGTGTGACCTGCGCATCGAGTCTGTGTGACCTACCCAACGGGGCTGTGTGACCTGCGCAAATAGTCTGTGTGATATGTGCAACGTGTGACATACATATGTGTCGCCTACCCAAATGGTGTGTGTGCCTCTGTGTGTACGTGTGTGTGTGTGTGAATCACTCCAACATAGTCTCTGTGTGATCTCTATTCTCTCCAACACAATGACTTGGATATGGAATCTATTTGACCTTCCCATGATAAATAATTGTTCGAGATGAATTAAAAGTACCTACAGTAAACTCTGCTAAAACAAGACCATAAGAATATAAAATTCAATAATCGTCCCCTGCAGATTTAAAAGGGATAGAAATGAAATCTCGTCTAAGTATGCATACTGTTTTTCTTAAGTTTATAGGTGTCATGCCCATGTAAAGTTCTTCCTAATGCAGAACTCTAGGAACGTCGAACGTCAGTTACTTACCCAGTTATTAACTTGATAATAATATAATAACGACCTTGAAAAATAACCCGTGATATGCTACAATGTCAAACCTAGCTTTTCTTGTGCAGTAGATATCTAAACCAATTTTAACTTCTTAAGTGGGCTCAGTTCAGTGCTTTCTTCATACAAACGTAGGAGGGTAATTACTACATTATTTGATATGATATGCTCAAAACTAAGTATTACATCGGTTTGTCTTGCCATTATCTAGGTTTATTGATATATTAAACATTTAAAAAAAAAAATTGATTTGAAAGTTACGAGCCTCAAAAGATTCCTATTTTAACACTAAATTTATGACAACTTTGGGCGTAAATAAATAATTAGGGTATGAAAATTCTAAAGCAAATTAACACTAGACATAGTTTATTTATTCATTAGTTGAAATATTCTATTTTGCGAACATACATTTAGTATTTTTGTTTTCTCAAAATACTTTTCCTATACCCTTGATTTCAGTAAAAATCATCGTGCTTCTCACCTTTCTCATACAATGTCAAGTGAAAAGCATACAGGTTAGGTCGAGCGCACTGCGCCACCTTAATAAAATGGTCTCATGAGTCATGACGTCAGCTGTTATAAACTTATCTGGATAGACAAGTACCTACCTACAATTTTGGATTGCAGATACAACGAAATCGTTTACATTTCATCAATTTCAAACACCCACCTACTGGTAATCAAATGTTACTATTATGTATTACCTAAATACTATAGCAAAACATTTAAAGTAATGATTAAAAGAGGAACATTAATAACAATTTTGATTAGAAGTAGTTGATAACTTAATAAATCAACTGAATATTTTATATGGTATATGCTATTAATATGTAGGTACATATTTGTAATAAAATTAAGTATCAATCAAGTGAATACTGTTCGGTATTTCTCTTTTGTCAGGTGACTGATGGTGCGAAAGCGGGGATGTTATCTGAGTGCCGTGAGACACGGCCTTTCCAGGATGGCCGAATGTCAAAAACCACATCTCCATGGCTGCCATCATCATGAGGCATCCAGACTTATACAATGGATTGATTGTTATTTATATCTGGCGGGAATGGACTATGAGTCATATTTAATTGTTAACTATTTGAATCAACATATTTTGTGTCATGTTTAACATCTAGCTGATTTAATTGTTACGTTAATGATTTGTGACGTCACAGGAAGTATCATTTAGTTCAATCACTTTGCAATTTGTAAAATACCGGAAGTTAAATAATACCCACCTTTAAAATATGTCAGTTTTGCTGTCCTGTCAAATTAGTATAAAAAGCGTAGGTTTAATAAAAATGGCGGTCAATTGTGAGAATTAAGTCGAAGGCGCAAGCTAAGCTTAAAAATACAGTGAAGTGAAATTGGAAACTGACTATTATTGAAGACCATCCCTATACTTCTGCAACATTCACGATCGTAAAAATAGCGGGTAGTATAATGTATGGCAATGCTCATACACTTTGCCGGCAGGGCCGGACTCAGATATTTATAATAACAAAAATTTTCAGTTTCTTTTTGAAAATGTTTATCTTACTAATATTTTTAATTTCTGTAGGTATTTTATTAAACATTTGTGCTCCTTCAAAAGTTATATTCTTTTTACCGTAATTAGTGCGTGAACCTTTTAGAGAGATGTTATCAACGTTACGTAAAAGTCGGCCTCCCAGTTCCCTTTTAGTTTTAAATGATAATTTTGAATGTATTGTCTTTGATATAATTTTTTTAATTAATATGCATGTATTATAGTAATACATTTGTAGGATATTCATTAATTTAGTTTCCGCATAAATAATTTTTGTAGGGGTAAGGAAGTCATAATTATAAAGAATTTTTATTATTTTATTTTGGATTATTTGTAGACAATTTAAATTAGTTTTAGCCGCACTGCCCCAAATTTCTATCAAATAATCAAGATGAGGTTTTACGAGTGAGTTGTAAATGTTTATCCGAACCTTTTGTGGAAGACATCGAACTATACCATATAGTGATCCTAGAAGAGATGACAGTGTTGATTTTACTTTACTTATGTGCGGTTTCCAAGTTAACTGGCTGTCAATATTAGTATGGATTAGGTTGAAAGACCTCCAGATTCTCCATTTAGTCAAGTTATCCTGTCCGTACCTACTTACCTGAAAGTTCTTTATTATACTAGAGGATGCCCGCATCTTCGTCCGTGTGGATTTAGGTTTTTAAAAATCCCTTGAGAACTCTTTAATTTTCCAGGATAAAAAGTAGCTAGTCTGCTAGCCTTTCACGGCCCATCCGTTCAACCGATTTTGACGAAATTTGGTATAGCGATAGCTTGCATCCCGGGGAAGGACATATGCATAATTTTTATCCCGGAAAATCAAAGAGTTCCCACGGGATTTTTAAAAACCTAAATCCACGCGGGCGAAGCCGCGGGCATCAGCTAGTAGGCTATAAAATAATCAACGCAACGCTTAATGGTCACTTAAAAAATGTTATGTTGTTAAAGATTTCAGAAATGAGGCTGGTCATACAAAAGGCTCAAGACAACAAACATCTCAATGGGGGAATACACACAATAGCTACGTCATATCGCCGGACAGCGGAGTCAGACGGATAATCCGGAGATTTATTGTGTATCACTCAGCATCCCGGCACCGCGGCGCTGAGGATTACAGACCTATCTTATACTTGCCTTCTACTGGTCAAGGCTCTTTATTTTTTCTGTTTTCTAATTTTATTGGTCCGGCCTTTCCAGTCTGGTCTGCTATATTTTGTTAATTCTGGTTCTGGTTCACATTTTTAGGTATACATACCTTAGACTGGTAGTACATTCCACTAAAGTATTTCAATTTAAACCAAAGGGGTATGGGCTTAATAAAAACTGCCGTACCCCTTCCAGGTTAGCCCGCTATCATCTTAGACTGCATCATCACTTTCCACCAGGTGAGATTGCAGTCAAGGGCTAACTTGTATCTGAATAAAAAAAAAAAAATCAATTTCAATTTTCATTTATTGCATCTCCATAAATCTCCATAATAATAAAAACATCATATTAAGTATGTACAAAGTATTATGGATACCCAGTTTGGGTGTCGCAATTTGGTCCTTAGACCTATATATACCTATATCTATATAAGTATATTATAATCTAGGGTGCTTCCTATGTAGAGGATAACAGAAATGTCTAGAATGCGCTGGATTGCGTAGATTCAGTGATGAACAATAAGATAGTATGACTCTATGACCGTGGTCCAAGAGGAGAAGGCAACTAGTAGCATTTACTGTCTAATCCAATTCATCAACCTATATGCGTTTACCACTGGATCTAAGGACTTTTCAAGAGCGCGCCATCATAACAAGTCCTCCGCCTTCCTCATCCAAACGCTTCCCGCCACCTTCTTCAGCTCTTCAGTCCAGCGGACTGGAGGTCATCCTATACTGTGATTACCAGCACCTACGCAATCTCCACTCCAGAACAATTCTATTATATTAGCCGTTGATTCTGCGACAGGCATATACTATACCCATAGGTACTTATTGTTTTTGAAATTGGTCGCGTTTCTACTAAAGTAAGCTAGATTGCGATGGTTCAGTGAAACATACTGTAACTTGTAAGCAGCTTAACAACAGTCTAAATAGCTTCATATCAAGTGGAGCTGAGTCAGCGGCCAGTAATCCGCAGAGTTATTGTATTTCCTCAGCGAGGCTCCGGCGGCGGGCCTGCGCTCAAACAGATTATGGGCAGCTCTTTTCATTCGTCTTGCTAAAAACAATTTATTTTTCGAAAAATTATATAGGTATTACTCGTATAAAATAGTTATACATACTCATTGGGGCTCAATCTCTAAACTAAACTAAATTAACAAGTCTAAATCTAGTGCTTTCCTTTTCCGCAAGCAACATTATGACAGGGACAGCTGTGGTATAATCGGTAAAAAAGCAATGATAGCTTAGTGGTTAAGATGTTGACCTGCTCTTCGGGAAGTCGGGGGTTCGATCCCGAGCATGCTACTCAAAGGAACTTTACGGAGTTGGCGTTTCAAGCAATTAAATATCACTTTCTAACGGTGAAAGAAAACATCGACATAAACGCTGAGAGAGGATTTTTTTTTATTTATTCTGATACAAGTTATTGTCGCCATCTCACCTGATATAGTAAGTGATTATGTAGTCTAAGATGGAAGCAGGCTAACTTGGAAGAGGTTGGAACAGTTTCATTAAACCGACACCTACGTACCAGAACGCTAAATCGCTTGGTGGCACGGCTTTGCCGGCAGGGTGGTAACTAGCCACGGCCGAAGCCTCTTACTAGACCAGAGACAATTTAGAAAGTATAAATTTCCAAATTGCCCTGCCAGGAATCGAACCCGGGACCTCCAATTTATGAGACCGCTCACCACTGCGCCAGGGAGTTCATCAAAGGAGTCATCACTTGAATTCACTGTAAACAAACAAAACTTTTTGCAACAATTAGCACTAGTAGTTAACATTATACTGGAACTGATTCTGAGCACAACTAAATTTTAGAGCATACGCATCCTCTTCGTACTAATATAATATGAAAAGGATAGACAGTTTGACAGTCTTAAGTTTAGGTAATTTAGAGCCGTCAAACCTCGTGACTTAAGCTGCCAGTCGCGAGCGTATCGTTTAAATTTGTAGCGTGCACTAAAATTTAGAATCTCTAAATGTAAAATTCATGTTCCGCCCTTTTTAGCAATATTAAAAAGAAGAGGATGCACATACTCTAAATTAAGTTCAGCGAAAAACAACAGAATCAGCGCCACTGTCGGTTTTTAGTTTAACATAGTGTAACGAGTGCGCCGGAAGCCGCGCCGCGACCACTTCCTGTCGACATAACTGTCCTCATATATCACTTCCGGTTTAATATGCATTCTTGTTTGTACGCGGATTGTGGACGCAACAGTAAATAGGCCTAATAATAAATATTTACAGTTGCAAAACTGAAATTGAATTGCCTATACAAGTAGATCGGACTAGATTTTAATTTTACGTAATCTTTGTTCGCGTAGCACTCTACTATATGTAATATATTATTATGGAAGAAGCGAGACTGATTTATGTAAATAAAATTAAAAGCCTTTATACAAAAAGTAGCTCAACGGGTTGCGAAGCTGAAGTGGCAATGGGCAGGGCACATAGTTCGTACAACCGAGAGACGTTGGGGTCCCAAACTCCCAAGGTGCTGGAATGGCGACCTCCCACCGGAAGACGCAGCGTTGGAAGATCCCCACTAGGTGGGGGTCGTCCACCTAGTGGGGGTCTTGCGCCATCTGGATTCAGGTGGCGCAAGACCGTGGCGTGTGGAAGTCCCTACAAGAGACATACGTCCAGCAGTGGACGTCTATCGGTTGATGATGATGATGATACAAAAGTTGTTCATTTACTAGAATTAACGGTTGCTTTACTGGTGTCTGTTATGTAAACCTTTTGGGCCTAAATAAGTAAAATTAAATCCTTCAACAATTACTTACCTATGCAGACTGCAGAGCTATCAGTGTAACTTTCAAGTTATGTGCATGCCATATCCGTCCAGTAGTTGGAGTTGTGATAGATCAGTCAGTCAGTCAGCTTTTCCTTTTATACCTATATAGAAGTTACAAGGGATGGCTCTGCTGACATCTAAGGCAATACTTATTTTTTTATGGAAAACTACATTGGTTCGGAAAGTATCACTGTACTCGAACAAAATAAGTAGGTAGGTAGGTAGGTATAGTCGCAAGAACAACGCCAGCGCAGGAAAAATGAGTGAAAAATGAATTTTACGAGCAAAAAATTTAAGGTACGAACTAGTATTTTAATAATAGTAGTATTTTAAAGTATTTGTACAAAAGTCTTTATTTTTCTAACATAATAAATACCGGAAAGTTATTACCTATTTATATTTACCGGAAAGGTATGAAATCCGTTATCTTAAATATATAAAAGGAAAAGGTGACTGACTGACTGACTGACTGATCTATCAACGCACAGCTCAAACTACTGGACGGATAAGGCTGAAATTTGACATGCAGATAGCTATTATGACGTAAGGATTTTTGAAAATTCAACCCCTAAGGGGATGAAACAAGGGTTTGAAATTTGAGTAGGCCACGCGAACGAAGTCGCCAGCATAAGCTAGTTGTAGGTATATAATTAGTAGTAATAGTAATCCTAATATATTGGCGATGGTCTTTTCAATCGCAAGGCGTAATAATAATTATGTGTAAAAGATAGGTGCTTAGGTAAGTTTTTCTCAGATTATTAATTATTCCCAACTGAGCGTCTTTCTAGATATGCTTTAGTTATTCTACCTACTACATTTTCATCGGAAAATTGAACTGTGCAGGAACCAATGTAGGTATAGTACGCGACAGGTCGAAATGGCAATCGGGGAGGGAACGCCCTGCGCTAACCCGGTGCGGGCGAGCACGGGACGTGTGGGTGTGCACTGTGCAGGGTGTCTCCCGCCTCATACCACGATTGCCATCTCGAGCTGTCGCAGAATATAGCTACACGAGTAGTATAGCCCTACCTAAAACTAATACTACTACTAAACCATACTTCCATACTAATATTAGATATAAATGCGAAAGTGTGTCTGTCTGCCTGTCTGTCTGCTAGCTTTTCACGGCTCAACCGTTCAACCGAATTTGACGAAATATGGTACAGAGATAGTTTGTATCCCGGGGAAGGACATAGGCTACTTTTTATCCCGGAAAATTAAAGAGTTCCCACGGGATTGTCAAAAACCTAAGTCCACGCGGACGAAGTCGCGGGCATCATCTAGTATTTTATATATGCCTAGGTATAACTTAATCAAGATTATGGCCACAACCACAATACCTTTCACTTTATCTTCATTACAGTCATACGCAAATGTTTGTCACATGCTTTCAGTATTGATCGTAAAGCTCCCGCTTATAGAAAAAACTAAGGGATAATTGTAGTCCAAAGTGTAAGCGACAAGCGGTTTGCCTCTCAGTAATCTGAAATTTCCCCACTAACGGCCGAAATCAGTAATATCAATCTCTCTGCATAATCTGTCAAAGTTACTAGAAACGATGTTATTATTTTGTCAGAGATCACACGAAATTTGTTACGACGTTACTAATTTATAGTACGCGAAAGGTCGAGATGGCAATCAGGGGTATGAGGCGGAGGGACGCCCTGCACATTAGCACGGGGACTGTGCGGGTGTGCGGGGCGTCTCCACCCCAATCGACAGATTATAATTGATAGATTGATTGAAAGACTTATTTCAGCCTTATAAGCCTACTACGAAGTCATTACCTAAGTCGGTACAGTTTACTTGATGTATCCGCGCCACATACATATCTGACTTACTATAACTCTACGCTGCGTCTTCGCACCTCGACTCTGTGTGTAATTAATTGTACAATCTACTTTATTAACCATGCCATACAGTTTGCTAACTTAGAAGGATGAGCTTCAACAAACAAGACAAGTCTGTCTATGTCGCTGATTGTATCAAGATTGCCTCGAATGGTACATAACCAACATACGACACAAGTTAGTCTCCAGATTTAAAAAAAAGCATTCGCTTTTCTCCTTAATTTTGCACCAAACACAAATACAAGCTAACACGCAGTACATTCACAACTTCGTACATTTTCGCAACGTGTCGCCAATGCCCGGATTACACCGGATTTTATTGCGAGACTTTTCAATAATTTATATCATAACACATGGCATGCCACCCTGCCGGCCCCGGCCCCCTCGTATGTCGTAATAAAATGTCCCAGACCCTGTGTGGAGAGATTTTATGGCGACATTCTTTCAATTGTGACAATTTGCAAGATGGATTTGACGACCTTTCTAGCAAAGCTGAGTCGCTGAAGAAAGAGATGTTGTTTTAAAATGCACAAGTGAAGCCCTTTCATATTATGATGCCCCACTTGATATACATCGTTATCTTACTTCGAAAGTAGAAAATAGCAATATTTGTTCATGACCACAATTAATTTTTTTGTTGTGTGATGTAACCACAAATTCACGGTTTTCAGATTTTTCCCCGAATGTCTGCTATGAGACCTACCTACTTGCCAAATTTCATGATTCTAGGTCAACGGGAAGTACCCTGTAGGTTTCTTGACAGACCGACAGACAGACAACAAAGTGATCCTATAAGGGTTCCGTTTTTCCTTTTGAGGTACGGAACCCTAATAAAATGATTCAAGTTTGTGCTATATAGTACCAAAGGCATCGAATAAGCTAAAGCTGTAAAGTAGGTATTGTGGTATGCAGCATTTTAGGTAATTTGGGCAATGAAAGCTCTATTTACGTTACTCCCATTTCCCCAGAACATCAGGTTTGTCGTACTGAATATTTATCAAAGCAATTACTATTCTAATGAAAATTTCGTACCTAGTAAGTTAGTACAATATTAGCCTAGGTATACTTAAATCCTAATGTAATTGAAACTTATCACAGAATGAGCGCTGTCGTAACGACGCGACGTAGGAAAGATGTTGCTCTACCGAAGCTGAATAATAGACGACCAAGGAATAACAGTCATAGAGAGTGAACTCAGTGATAAGAGAAGAGAGAGCGGAGTGCTTACGTTCTCCTGGAACCAAATCTACCTATAGATTAGTATATATTATGAGGTCACAACTAATAAGGGATAGCATTATGCTAAGCGGGAACTTTTTTTTTTTTTTTTTTTTTTCTCTAGGAGGAGGAAAAATCCCTAATGGACTTCTGTCTATCGACAGGGTGTGTCCGACTCGCACGGACTAAAAAGACCTCCCCCTCTGCGAGATCAGCACGGAACCGTGTAACATTACTTCGTGCTGACCCTCTGGTTGCTCTCTCTCCTGTTTTTCTTGTTTTTCTCTATCCTCCCTTCTCAACATTATGGCTCTCAGCATCTGACCGTATCTGTGCCACTCATTTTCGCTTGACACCATACGGGCTACCAGATTTTGGGCGTTGACACTGTCGCTTAAGCGGGAACTATTTTCGCTGTTCTGCTTCGCTTCTGCTTGAGGCATTTTGGGTTTAATGCTCTAGTAATGGAAGTGCCGGGGTAACCTACCTTTACCGGCTACCTACGGTGCATAATATTGCAGAGGGACACGAAGCAGCCCGCACCGACTCACCACCGTGGCACGGTAATGTTATCACACAGTATTGTAACTCGGCCGTATCTTTCAAATAAATACCTACACCAGCGCGGTACGTAGACATGCGATAGGGCTGAAAAACTTATCTCTGGATGTGTTAATGAAGAATTCATGCAACCAAAAACAGCAAATATATTTTCTTACTCGTCATACTAAATATGTAGCTACTTGAACTATGAATATCTACCTACCTACTAAAACTATGTACCTAGTGGAAAAATCGCGCGGTTATTAAAAAACAAAACACCATCCGTTCGTCACTGCGGCACAGTCGCGACTGGCAGTGTCCCGAGCACATCCCGAGATCGAGGCGCGTAGGTATAGTTCGCGTTTCGTCCGTTTGACTGAAGTTGGAATACTGTATGATAATATTACCGTGACCGTCTGAAGAGTATCGTTCGTGGTAGCGCAGCACGTCGTCATCATCGTCCGAGCTTTTTGCGCGGTGCGTGGTCGTCGACCGTGAGGGCATAGGCACATACTTACAAAAATAAAAGCTTTTTCTTTCTTCTTACTTAGAGATTGTTATTTTTTTCAAAAATGGGATATATTCCGCTTCTCCTATGACTGCGTCCCGTCCCGTGAATTCAATCAGTTTCAGTAGGTGGGGATCGTAAGGGCGCGTGCATAAATAACGCGAGTCAGCCCTCGTCCAACTCGGCTCCTCCAGGATATATCACTGCCACTGCAGGTGGACCGAGGTAGATAGGTAGGTACCATGTATTTTTCTGCTTGATGGTCTCTTGGTGGTGGCATTATAAAAATAAGGAATATCCGTGTGGTTTAAATTTGCTTGATTTTTTCCTCCCCGAATCTTTATTGTCCTGAAATGAAATCGCAACCATTATTTTTTTATTCAGTTCAATTTTAATTGCATAAATTATTAATTAAAAAGTGCAAAATAAGCGAGCGAAATTTACATTTGCGAAACGCATCACCATTGGTCGAAACGGAACGTGACGTCACAATTCACGTTTTCCAATTTTTCTTCTATAGACTGTCACGTGACAAGTGACTGACGTTAATCGTGACGTTGTGACTACTTAAAACGCACATAACTCCGAAAAGTTAGAGGTGCGTACCCGGGATCGAACCCCCGACCTCCGATTATAAGACGGACGTCCGAATCACTAGGCTATCACAGCTTACGTAAGCTGTCCACCATGTACCACCGTATAAAGAAGGACACTTTTTTTAATTTTCATGGTGGTAATTTTGAAATGTTTAGATAGATTTACTGTTTCACACATTCGGTGACAGGTCTCTACCTGTTATGGTTCACGTGAATACAGCCCACTGATAGACGGACGGACGGACAGCGGAATCTTAGTAACAGAGTTCCGTTGGACCCTTTGGGAACGGGAACTCTTAAAAAGCATCTTGATACACGAGAAATTTACCTACTACGACTACGATAAAGAAGTTAATAATGTAAGTACTTGCATTATAAAAACGGACCAAGTGCGTCAGACTCGCGCACCGAAGGTTCCGTACTGTAGTCCTATTTCATTTCAGTCAGACAGACAGGCAACGAGTGATCCTATAACAGTTCCTTTTTCCTTAAAAGACAAGATAAATACAATAAAGAACGTACCTAAGTGAAAAACACCTCAAAGTATTTTGCAGATAATTTTGTAGACAACCCAATCCATTGATTTCCTCTCGCATTTCCGTACGGTGAGGCGCGTGAATAAAATCTCCAGTTCCAAATTGGACGTAAGGCCAGACAAATGGCTCGAAACAATACACTTACGCGTGATTGAAAAACGACTCGCTTCACTCTATATAAAGAGATTTTCTTTACACCGCACGACTACTATTTTACAAGACGACACGATTTTCATGTCGTGGGGTCATACCTGAAATAGTTAACACAGTCTTTAGAATTAAGTATTAACGGTGGTCTCTCTGTTACTCACTCCATACAAACGTAGTTTTATTCTCATTTAAATTTTAACCAATCAAACAGAACGAAATATTGTAGATACACTATAATATCTGACTCTGCAGTTTTCCAGATTTCCGTGAAAATGTCTAGTTTTAAAGTTGCACGGGTTCAGAGATTTGTATGTACCTAAATCCGTAAGCCCGTTTAACCTTGAAACTATAGTCCGCGACAGATTGAGATGGCAATCGGGGTATCAGGGGGTGGGATGCCCCGCACACCAGCACGTCACCCGCGCTCGCCCGCACCTAGTTAGCACTGGGGCTGTGCGGGTGTGCGTTACCTCCCCGATCGCCATCTCGACCTGTCCCGTACTATACAATAAAATACAGGGGAGCCACGGGGGGATTCACGCAAGTAAAATATTATAGCTTAAATTATCTGAGCCAGAAAAAACCCAAATCAATTTCAATAATATTTATTACGGAGATTATGTTAAAGTCTGCGGGGCGATAATAGGAAGGAAAATGGCGGATTGTGCATTAAATTGAATAATTTCTAAAACCGTCGGGGGCCGCGCAAATGAGATTGTGGATAAGCTGCGGAGCATTTTAAAATTCCAGCCTATAAGAGAAAATTAGAGGCTCTTTTAACGTCGTAATGAGGAAATTGTTTCTGCAAAATTGTGGGCAGACTTTTAGATCTCGAAATACCATAGGATTCCGTACCCCAAGAGTGGCAACGGGACCCTATTACCTACTAAGCCTCCGCTGTCCGTCCGTCTGCCCATCTGTTTGTCTGTCTCTCTATTACAACGCCACTGCCCACTGAAATGCAGAAAAGCCTTGCAGGACGTCAAGCTTACAAGGTATTTGTTAGTTGAAATTCAACCACTAAGTATGTATGGGAAGGCACTGGCCCCTAAGATACGGGATCTCTTAGTTTAGGGGCCAGGAATCCATATGTTATAAAACTGGTAAATAAATATTCATTCATTCATTCATTCATTCATTCATTCATAGTAAATCGCTACGTCGTCGTCGTAGCCAAAATGTAGACAAGAAGGTGCAGCAAAAAGAAGAAAATATATTCCAAGTGTAGAAGTCGTAAAATGCAACATCATGAGCAAAGTTAGTGCGCGTTGTAGCTACTCGTAGTCCCCGGGTATTGATAAATATTCGATGTGCCAGCTTCCAGAACGAATTGCATTCACTGGCAACTCACTTATGCTACATCACTTGACTACTGAGGCACGTCAACATAGCCGCGTTATAGTGTAATTGTAACTAAGTATAAGTACGCGACAGTTTGCGATGGCAATCGCTCTGGCGACACCCGCACACCGCACAGCCCTCGCGCTAACCCGGTGCGGAATAGCACGGCTGACGTCTCATAAGTCATACCCCATCTCATACCCCGATTCCGATTGCCATCTCAACCTGTCGCGCACTGTATACCTATCAAAGATTATTATGAAGGAGAAAAGTTCGCATTTCTTGGCGATTTTATTTAGGTATCCCTCTTCGAAACTTGAATTCTTTATTCCTGACTAACACTGAACTTTTTAGTTTTTGCCTGTGTAACTCTCCAATATAACGATACCCATGCAAAAAATCCGTTGCTCCGTTGCGATGTGCTTTAAGGACAAACCAACAAACCAATAAACCAACAAACAAACACACTTTTTCGTTTATAATAATAAGATTCTGTATTCTGAGGAGTAGGGATTATTTCTATTTCCTACATTTTGGTTAGTACGCCATTTCTCGAGGTTGCCAGTATCCGGAAAGACTCACATTACTTAAGAAACATTACGTATTCCGCGCGTGACGTGGGGCGCATGCCGGGATGCTCGCCGCCGACCACGCTTTATTGCGTTTCATCTGTAAGCGAATATTCAGGGATATGCAGAATGACACTATTCTAAACTTTTCACTTCCCACGTAGGTACGTGTGCGCGTATATCAAAGATATTATGAAAGAGAAAACTTCGCATTTCGTGCACATTTTATCAAGGTGCACTCTTCGAAACATGGTTTCTTTTATTCTAATAAATACCTACTTATGTACAAGACCGTTGACTAAGATCTCAGCACCTAGTCGTCGTAAATGACGATGCAAGACGTCAAGTCCAAGATAGAATTGGACTAATCTTAAAGGACATACCAGGTAGATACAACTGTTTAGTTTCTTCTTTTTGTACCTAAGTAGGTCGGTACCCATTTACACAACATTTTTGATTGAAATTGTTACAATAAAACTTATAGCTGGCTCACCTCTCTTTTTGACTTAAAAAAACCTCTTTTTTAGTTAAAAAAAGTTTCTACTTCTTGGGCTGAATTTTCGAAAATCCTTTCTTAGGGCGAGTCATCATCAACCGACACACGACCGCGGCTGGACATAGGTCTCTTGTATGGACTTCCACACACCACGGTCTTGCGCCGCCTGAATCCAGCGGCTCTGTGCGACTCGCTTGACCGTCCGTCCACCTAATGTAAACTTTAGGTACCTAAGCAAAACAAGATTGCAGATTCAGCGGCTGTACATTGATATATTGTTGTCAGCCAGTCAATTTCTTCTTTTCTATAATTATTATGCAGATAGTATTATGAAAATCCCTTCAAATTCCATCAAGTTAAACCCTTCAATTACTCAATGGAGCAAGCCCGAGCCTGTTTTATTGATAGCGCGATACATTAATCCGTAATTAACTCTGCAGTCAAGATCGTGAGCTCGTCTCTCGATGTGGGATTATGCGTCTTGATTCTTGACACATATCAGCTGTAATCCCTAGCTTAGATATATGAATATCAATAAACCGTATTGAAAGACAGAATGTTCAGCTTTTCAAATTTTCAAGATGCATGAAGTAAACCTCCATTCCGACATCAATTGCCTCTATCGACCGAATTTAATAATCAATCTAGCTGTAATCTAGAATCTGAGTCTGTAGGCCGGCAACGCATTAGCGGTTCCTCTTGTGCTACAAATGTCCATGGGCGGCGATAATTAGGTAGGTACTTAACATCCACAAGTGACCTGCCCGTTTGCTCGCTATTTTTATTTTATTTTTAAATCTGCTGATAAGTTAATTGTTCAGTATTTGTCAAAACAAAACATACAAAAACAACGTTGGTAAGTAACTTATCGACAGATTAAAAATCTTCTTGAAATGCCGTCTCCTATCGGAGGTTTGCAATCATTAGGACTATCTGCACCTTGGACACTGCTGCGCGGAAAAGAGATCGGGTACTCTTCCCGTACCATTTGCATTGGCGTAAATTCTCTAGCCACGATGTTCTTCTTCGGCCAGGTGGTCTTCTGCCGGCTATTTTCCCCTGAATAATTATTAAAGATAGGATTGTATAATTATTAAGTTTGGCCGCTGGATCCAGCGGCACCCTGCAACTCGTTTGATGTCGTCTGTCCACCTGCTGAGGGGATCTCTCTACGATGTGCTTTCCGGTGCGAGGTCGCCTTTACAGCACCTTAAGACCCCAATATCTATTGGTTCTTGAAACTATATACCCCACTCATAGCTACTTTAGCTTCGCAACCCGTTGAACAATGCCGGTTACTCTGGTATGGTTCGTCTAAGAACAAATCATGTCACAGCAAATCGGTGTAATTTTGAAAAATCGCCTCATTATCGGAGCCGGCCGCGTTCAAGTGTCCGCGACATTAACCCCAGCTCTACATAAACTGACGGGTCATTACCCCAACCCCTACCATTGTCTTTTCCATATAAAATGAGTGGGCGAACAAAACGGTGTAAGTAAAGTGGTCAAAATCTTTTTTCTTTACTCCAGATGTCTGAGGCCTCGTGAATATAAATCTGAAGTCATTCTAAGCAAAACAAGACAAATTACAGATTAATCAGATTCTTCTAAATATATAAAATGTAAAGGTGACTGACTGACTGATCTATCAACGCACAGCTCAAACTACTAGACGGATCGGGCTGAAGTTTTGTTTGCAGATAGCTAATTATATTATGATGTTGACATCCGCTAAGAAAGGATTCTGAAAATTTAATACCTAAAGGCATAAATTACGAGTTTGGTGTAGTCCACGCGGACGAAGTCGCGGGAATAATCTAGTTCTAAAATAAATCTATCTCATTGTAAATATAATAAAGTATCAGCGTCAAAGTACGCTCGATAGAGCTCAGCATAAGATCATACGGATTATATTATTATGGTATTAATAGGTGGTATGGTAGTAATGGGTATATAATTGGGTATTTGACTCCATTTTTTTAATTACTTTATTATAAACTAGGATAAAAATAATGACGTAAACTGAAAAAACTAATTAAATCGATCAAATAACAAAAAAGTTATACTTCTAGAGATAGCGATATAGCATTTTGACGTCACACCTTACTAATGCCAAAGTAGCTTCGTGCGGTTTCATACAAATTTTCGTTTTGCGAGAAAGGGATAGAAGACCCTCCCGCTCCAATATTAAAATGCCTGTAACTTTGTCAATCTTTGTTGGATTTTAATATTTTTTTCAGCGTACGTCATTATTTTTATCCTAGTTTATAATAAAGTAATAATATTTATCAAATTCAAAAGTAGGAAAATACTCAATTATACATAAGCCGTGGTAGCCTAGTGGTTAAGATGTCCGCCTTCTACTCGGGAGGTCGGGGGTTCAATCCCGGACATGCACCTCTCAACTCAACTTTTCGGAGCGATGTGCGCTAACAATTAAATATCCCCTGCTTTAACGGTGAAGGAAAACATTGCGAAGAAACGAGTTCACCATAATGTTCTCCAAGGTGTGCTAAGTCTGCCAATCCGCACTTGGCCTGCGTGGTAGACTTTGACCAAAATCCTTCTCGTTGGGCGAGGGTTGATCTTGATGATGCATAGGTACCTAATTAGATATGTTCGCATGTATGGAGTGTTGTGCTTGTATGTATAGTACGCGACAAGTCGAGATGACAATCGGGGAGGGAACGCCCCGCACACCCTCATAGCCCCAGCGCTAACCCAGTACGGGTGACGTGTGGATGTGTAGGGCATCCACCCGCCTCATACCCCGATTGCCATCTCTATCTGTCGCGGACTATAGATGACGTCAGATCAAGAACATTACCGCCACGCCAATGCGTTATTGGGCCATTGCGTGCGGCCCACTCATAATAACAAAATCATGTATAACATGCATGCAATTAAACAGTTCCAGTTTACATTTAGTTAAGTAGTTAGTAGGAATAATTAAATTTAAAATAAAATGTTAATATGGAATTTAACCTTGGTAGTAAACAAGGAAAACCTCCTTTAATGCGAAGGTCAGAACACAAAATAAATTTATAGCAAAAAAAACTAGCTTATTAATTTTTTTTTCATCGTCTACGTGAAGGAATGAATACATTTTGCCTTAAGAGTTCCATATGTAGGTTTATCTGGATTTTTGGATCTTGCAATATCAGGAGTAAAAGTAGGTAAATAATGGAATAATATTTCCCAGTTCCTAAAAAGACTAGCTGATGATACCTGCGACTAGTTTCGCGAGAATTTAGATTTTTAATAAAAATGCCGTGGGAGTTGTTTGATTTCCTGGAAAAGTAGCTCAAGTGCTTTTTTCCGGGATACCAGCTATCTCAATACTAAATTTCGTCAGAATCAGTTTAGCGGATGAGAGATGAAAATGTAACAAACAGATGGACACACTTTTTATATAAATATATTATATAAGGTGACCACTGACTGATTATATGTATACTTGGGTCTATCTCAATGAAGGTGACTGACTGACTGGCTGACTGATCTATCAACGCACAGCTCAAAATACTGGATGGATCAGATAGTTTTTTAAAGGCCTAGACGTCCGCTAAGAAAGGATTTTTGAAAATTCATCTCCTAAGGGGGTAAAATAGCAGTTTGAAATTTGTGCAGTCCACGTGGACGAACACGCAGGCATAAGCTAGTGATATTATAAAAGCTAGTAATAATAAAACGGATTAAAGTAAAAATCTTAAAATGAACCTACATAAGCCGTTAGCATTGAAGGTATCATTCGAGAGGTGATCGACTTTTAAACCCTTGGTAGGCCCCGGGTCCCGATAATCATGTTGTAACTGCGCCAACGCGACTTTGTCATGTAAACGAGCGAGTTTACGACTGCGACCCGCTAAGCATTGCTCTACCATCAAGGGTCAACTGTCAAATACTCGACCGGAGCTTAATCGTTTTAATAATTTAGAACCATAGAACACCACGTCTAGGAGAAGATACGTTGCTCTGGTTCGATACGCATAAGTTCAATTACAATACACAATAATTAATTGTCTTAAATATTTTTTAACAATAATTGATGTCAAAAAGAGTAAAATCGTACCTATTTTCAATAAATGACTTACTCCGGGCGAGCATACAGGACTTTGTCAAGACAAAATGACTTTGTCAAGACAAAATGACGTTCTATGAAATGAAATACATCAATCAGCACGCGCCAAAACCATAAAACACCATACACTTTGCCTTCATAGCATGTACCGCCCAGGCCCGGCCTATTTGCTATATCAAGGCCCTAAAAGATTATTAACATAATAAGGCTTTTTTAAAATCATTTGCGCTAGCGTCAGTTACATATAACTTTATCAGGCGGTTAAAGTGAGATAACCGTTAGAGTAAAATTTGACCGACAAATAAAGCAAAGTGGTATAAGACAGTAGGTACCTATTAATTACTCCATGGGAAAGATCAAGGGTCAAATGTCAGTACTCATTACTCCATGGCTATAGGTTAAGGGTGACTAACATTGAAGATTCACGCTCATTCCGATGATCTCTCCACTTAATATTTTGAAACCAAGTGGTCTGGTACTTTGGCATTAAAGTATAGGTATGGCGTCTCGCCATAAAAGTCTCGCATTGTTTCTTTTAGTGTTTATAAATTAGAACGGATACCAAGTCTATCTTAATTGTGTTTAACATCCGCTCTAATGACTGTTTAAAGTTAGTTGCCAACTGTTATGGATTTTTACCAGAGAATAACATTTAAAGACGCTATTACGTATTATCGTACTCGTTTATGCTTAGAAAACGAAGGCATTCAGGAAAGGAAGGATTTCATTAATGGGGCAAAACGTTTTATTGTGTCTACGAATGTAGATTAACAGGGTCTAAAACTATCCTCGTGCACTGCTGCTGCACTAAGTAAATTTTTTCAATCGAAACGATTTTCTATAAAAATCCACAGGCATTAGGCACTGATATTATACCTACCTAATTACTTATTATGCGAAAGTGTTGTCTGTCACCTGTCTGCCAGTCTGCTAGTTTCGACGGAGGTTCGTTGAACCGATTGCGACGAAGGTAAGTACAGAGTCAGCTTGCCTCCCCTGGGAAGGACATAGGCTACTTTTTGACCCGGAAAATCGAAGATTTTTAGAAAACCTAAATCCACATCGAAGAAGTCGCGTGTATCATCTATTTGGTACAGAGATAGCTTGCATCTTGGAGACGAATTTAACAGACAGACAGACAGACACACATTTGCATTTATAATATTAGTAAGGATAAGGATTAACGTTTGGCATCCATATTATTAGTGGGAGGAATAAATACGAATCGTTTGCGTGTGGGCATTCATGTATAACAAAATATGTATTGGTCTACAAGGCACAATCTAGATTATTATGCCATCCGTATATTCAAAGAAGTCGGTTAACAAGATACTAACCCTCTTATTAATAAACGTTGTTTGCAGTTACACAATCTCGAATCACTTCAATGTTCTTTCGAGTAAGTTCGAGCTATAACTGATGGAATAAAGAGAGATCAGCGATACCTGATCTAACTATTCACCCGCTGTACAACTTTTATAATATTATTAAGGCCGTTAGTATTTTAAATATCGTTTTTTGTAGCTCGGGATTTAAAGAAACAGTGGTTTCTTTCAATTTTATTTGGGTATGATCCTCTTATTTTCTCCTATGCAATAGATATTCTACTTGACTGAATATAATATTTGATATTTGGCATTTGTACAATTAATCCTTAGTTCGTTATTATTCGTATCTACCCGTAATGATTATCGTTGTGTGAATGTATTACATTGTGATCTTCTTTAATCATATCTGCTGCTTTCTCACCTATCATCATCGTTGGCGCGTTGGTGTTTCCACTAGGACTTAGAGGCATAATCGAGGCGTCTACAACCCGTAGTCCTTTGATCTTATGAACCCTTAATCGTTCATCGACTACTCCATCTGGCCCCATTGGACACGTCCCTACGGGATGCTGCAATGAATTCACAGTATTGACAGCATAGCATGCCCAGTATTCATCGGTTCCGTGATGAAGTCCTTCACAACCATTAACGTCTAATTGAGCGACTGCTCCGCCCACTTTTCTGTAATACGAAGTTTCAGTTATCCTTAGCATAAATTTTATAGCTTCCACCATTATTGCCACATCTTTTATATTTCTAAAGAATCCTATTTCTACCAATGGAGCAACTAAAGGGTCGCTACTTCTCAATCTTACTTGACCTCTTGATTTTGGATGGAGTAGGAGCAAGTTCATAAGATCTATTTCACGATAAACGTTGGCTTTACTCACTGAATAACAGTAATCTTCAGTTAAGTTACCTATTACTCGACAACCAAACAAAAGAACTGGAGCTGCTGTAGCGCCGACGCGAATGTTGAAAATCTGAATATGAGGTTTGTTTTTGCCATAATACTTGCTAACAGAACCGTTGAGCCGTATGAAACCGGTTTGCAGGGGTAGTGGAAACTTATCTAATTCACCAGGGGCCAACAAATTCTGAACGGCTGTTTGTAAACCTTTTTGACCTTTTATAACTAGAGTTACAAATAAATGGTCCTGAAGATTTTTACCAACTGGAAGGTCAGCGATAGTGTGAATATTAAATGGTTCCAGTACTTCACGAGGACCTATTCCCGATAGCATTAGAAGTTTTGGTGTACCTATGGTGCCAGCAGATAAAATCACCTCAATATTAGCATATAGTGTTACAATTTCTCCAGTTTTAAGCAGAACTTTGACACCGTATGCTCGTAAAGTTGATGAATCTATTAACACTTTGATAACTCTTGCAAATTTTGTAATGTAAAAGTTTGGTCTGTCTTTGGTAGGTCGTAAATACGCTTCAGCGGTACTCGATCTTCTACCTTTAGAGAAGGTGAAGTGTGGTCGAGAGGCTCCTAATATTTCAGGTCCATTTGTTTCTAACAGTCGTTTTATTCCCATTTCTTCCCATGAACTTAAAACTTGGTCATTTACTTTTTCGTAATAGTCGTTTGCTCTTGGTCGTGATATAGCGACAGGGCCAGAAGTTGAATGATAGTGAGCATTGTATGGATTCTGTAAAACTGAGTGATCTGTCATGTGTTCGAGCTTTTTGTAATAATGTAAAACTGTATCCCAATCCCAGCCTGGAGCTATTTTGTTCCAATCTTCGAAATCTTCTGGAGCTCCTCGCGCGTAAATTAGCGCGTTACTTGACGATGATCCTCCTAGCATCTTCCCCCCGCCCATGTAGATTTTTCCATCGACATGGACCTGTCCAGTTCCCGGATCGAGGTCTGCGCCGTGATCCCAATCATACTCTGAGTGCATAATAAGTCCATACGTACTCGGTATCTGGAACAATAGTGTTTAGACTTCTCTAATTCTGTTGTTTATGAAATGTAAGGTAGAGCAGAACCACTAGTATAATAAGTTTATAAGCCTAGTTTTTCCCTATTTATCATTTTTCACAAACAAGGGTCTGCTCAGGATAAAGCTGCACATTACGCAAGCTTGAGCAAGTAGAGTAAGATATCGTTCCTACTATCGTACTGCTACACATTAATAGATAGTACTTACTTAGATAATGCAAATCTACCGAGTTTCATCATTCATTTAATAATATACAGGGAGCTCTGAGAGAGTCGAAATTGAAATTACTAGAGGTAGAGGAACTTTGTCTTAAACACCATGGCGTCAAAGATATAAATAAAGTCTCATACATTGTTCCGGAATGAGAAATTGAGAATTATTTCATTAAAAAAATTATCGGTAATTTTATTGTGATCCGATCCGAAAAGAAGGTTTTCTAGGAATAGTCTCTAAAATAAACAGGGAGAGCTAGAAAGAGCAACACGTAGTGTTGCTCTTTCTTTGAGATGTGTAACACTGCATCCAATGGTATTTCCTCAGTACTACCTTGACGGATGTGACATGAGCACATTTAGAACCACTGACGGGGAGTATACTGCCTTGTGAGCTCCTGCGAACCCGCTACCAGCGGCGGCAAAAATATTAGGACGGTGACGAAGAGGGTGATGAGCACTATTGGACTAGACGGCACTCCTGCACACAGAGGAGTCTATCGCCCACAGTAGGGGCTGGACTTTGGGGTTTTAACACGTCGAGATGCCAAATCATGATGGCAGGTCTCTAAGCCGGCATAAAGAACGCTACCTTCCATTACAAATTAGCCCTTGAATTGACTGCGATCTCATCTGGTGGTATGTGGCGATGTAATCTAAGGTCTAACTTGGAAGGGGTACCATGGCAGTTTTTACTATACCTCTTATAGGTTTCTGCACGGCATCGTACCGGAAAGCTAAACCGCTTAGAGGCATGTATTTGCCGGCAGGATGGTAACTAGTCACAGCCGTAGCTTCCCACCAAACCCGACCAGAGGCAATTTAGAAGTTATAAATTCCCAAATTGCCCCTGCCGGAAATCGAACCCCAGACCACTATCCTCTCAGAACTTATAAGACCACAGGGCTCACAACTTGCTCTCTCGCTGATAGTCTAACAAACCCTAAGGGCTTTACTTGTGACATAGGTAGGTATATTATACCTACCACACTGGCAGATGGAGGATCACCCCCTGCTTCAAGCAGCAGCACCTTCCAATGCGGCACTTCGCTGAGCCTCGTGGCGACGGTAGCGCCTCCCGAACCAGCGCCGACCACGATGAAGTCGAATTTGTATCCATCTGTAAAAAGATTTTTAAAAGACTGGTTCATTTTAGTACCTACTAGCTGATGCCCGCGACTTAGTACCACACGAGTAGATAATATAGACTATCAACTCGTGTGTTAGGATTTCGGATCGCGTGGATTTAGGTTTTTAAAAATCCCGGGGGAACTCTTTGATTTTCCGGGATAAAAAGTAGCTTATATCACTCGCCAGGTCTTGTATAGCCATGCAAAGAATCACGTCGATTCGTTGCTCCGTTGCGACGTGATTGAAGGAAAAACCAACAAACAAACACACTTATGTATAATATTATGGTTAGTGATGGGTAGTGATTTCCCTCAATCACCGCATATCGGAGTGAAACAGAACTTGGACGCCATTCAAAATGGTCCATCAAGTTGGATTAAAAAAATCATAAACATATAGCTGTACTCAGAGTCGCTTAATCGTTACTTAAGTTTAGTTAAAACGAGACAGAGCTATATCTCTCACATAAATCTGTCTCGTTTTAACTCAACTAAAACTCTGAGTACGGCATATTCTGTGGTACGGCTGTTAAACTCCTTAAAACATTTTCCAGACGGCATCGTCTGCTTCCGACTCACAAGTCACATGTCCTTTGTCAAAAACACTCATTTTTATTATTCTTGTAACGGACTCAAGGTGCTGACATAATTTCAAAAAGTTATATTCATCCAAGGTTAATACTCACTCAAGAAGATTACATTTGGAAACGTTTCCGGTGATAACGTACCTACTATGGCGGCAGCCTTCCGATTACATTTTATACGAGTACTAGCGACCCGTCCCAATATATTTAATAATAATATTATTGATTGACGAGACGGAGGCAGCGGTGGATAATACCTATTATATAGGTATTATTATCTACCGCTGCCTCCGTCTCGTTTTGTTGCGCGTTAGTTTTAAGTTTACGATACCTATTTCATATTATATTAATTTTGTGATATCTTCTAAGATATTTATAATCCCTCGCCCAATAAATACTTTAGATAACAAATTTAGAAATGAACTAACTAGATTTAATTTAAAATATAAGCTAAAATCGTATTATATTAACAAATTGTAATGATCCCCATTTTTGTATGAAATGTAATGTAATAAGGGTTTCTATAAACAATTTATGTTGTTTCTAGAAACACTATTATTATTATTATGTATTAAGAAGTAGACGGAATGACACACTTTTTAAACCTTCGTGGTTTTTTGCTGTGTCTAAATTGGATTTGTTAAACATTCTTTATGTTGGTAATTAAAAAAAAAAAAAAACTAGCTGATGCCCGCGACTTCGTACGCGTGGATTTAGCTTTTTAAGAATCCTGTGGGAACTCTTAAATTTTCCGGGATACAAAGTAGACTATGTCCTTCCCCGGGATGCAAGCTATCTCTGTACCAAATTTCGTCAAAATCGGTTGAACGGTTGAGCCATGAAAAGCTAGCAGACAGACAGACAGACAGACACACTTTCGCATTTATAATATTAGTATGGATTTTATTTTGATAAGAATTAATAGTATGTCAGAGAAAACACCTTCAAAAGGCTTTGTTTCAGATCACATTTGAAAATCATAAAATCGATGATTGTGAGCTAACATTAAAAGATACATATGTATGCCATCGCGGACTTTTTTTGTAGAACCTTGTAAGAGAAACAATTTCAGCATGCGCCTCGACCTATCGAGGGACACCGATAGCCTACAAAATTATTAAACATTGGGTGGCTGTGGCCACCGGGCGCCTAGAGCTGCCACGTTAGGCCACTTTATTTAATCAGTAAGCACTAACATTACTAACATAACTATAAGGAAATAATTGTTACTAACACACTAACTTTAGTAAATATATAGTTGTAAATTTAAATATGGACTAGAACTGGTCTGAAATAAAAGATTATTTATTTAAACAAATTTTGGATTTCAATTCAGGACCTAAGTCTGTCTATTTGCAGTGGATTCCATCGCATGTTGACATTACCGGCAATGAAAAAGTGGACACCCTCGCTAAACAAGCCCGCCTAGATGGTGCGAACATTTCGGTAGAACCTTACTTTTCAGATCTTATTGGGAATGTAAGAGAGATGTGCTATTCTCTCTGGAACGAGTATTTTGATGATCGATCCAGAGAGAAGGGCATCTGGTACAGGACGATGCAGTCCGAACCTTGGAGTTTTTGTTGGTTCGATAAATATAAAACCAGTCGAGCGGACCTAACTATGGCTTTTAGACTTCGTTCCGGACACATTCCAACGAACAAATTTGCTTTCCTCATTAAAAAAACAGATTCTCCCAATTGCTCCACATGTGGAGTAATTGAAGATATATACCATGTGTTGCTGGAGTGTGTTCGGAATGAATCATTCAGGTTAAGTTTGTGTAATATTTTGGATTCTAATTTAAATATTTTTAATTGTGTTAGGTACCTTTCTTTCTTTTCCGGCGAGTGATCAGGCCAAGTTATTATATAAGCAAGTTAAAAATTATTTTAATATAAGAAGGTAAGATTTTGGTGATTTTGTTTATTGTTTACCTTACGAAGCGACATAGTCACTAAGTGACTAAGCTTCAAAATAAAGAGAAAAATAAATAAATCAGTATTCATTGTTTTCGTGTACCTTTAACCATTTAGGCAGCGCACGCCTCGGAAACTCTCAAATGAGAGTATTTTTTCCGACCTATAATTAACATTTTTTCAATTTCCTAGGGGTCTCTATACTTTTGAGAATTAAACTATACCTATAACCCTTTCTCTTGAATCACTCAATCTATTGGTGAAAACCGTATTAAAATCCGTTGCGTAGTTTAAAAGATCTACGCGTTCATACATACATACATACATACAGACAGCGGGAAGCGACTTTATTTTATACTATGTAGAGATGTAATAGATGAAGCCTGCGTGGATTTAGGTTTTTTAAAAATCCCGTGAGAACTCTTTGATTTTCCGGGATAAAAAGTATCCTATGCCTATCCATTTCCAGGATGCAAGTTATATCCGAACCAAATAGATGATGCCCGTGATTTCATCTATGTGGATATAGGTTTTTTAAGAACGAGCTAACTCTGTTATTTTCAGGGACAAAAATAGCCTATGTCCATCCCCGGGATATAAGCTGACGCTGCACCAAATTTAGTCAAAAGCGGTTAAACGAATGGGCCTTGAAAAGCTAGCATACAAACATACAGGCACACACTTGACGTATTTATAATAGATATTATATATTATATAGGTATTAGTATGGACTGTACCATGTCGCACCTTATTACCAGCAGTGGCGGATTTGCAGTCTTGGCCGCCCTAGGCCGTCGGCCATGTTGCAAGTAGGTACCAGGCCCTCCGTTATACCTTTATACCCACGAAGACTACATAATGAATTTACTTTATTGCCAACTATGTGGTAAACCATGTAATTTTTATAAAAACATGAGTGAATTTTTGGTCTTGATTGGCCGCCCCCAATATCTGCGCCCTAGGCCCGGGCCTACTGGGCCTTAGGGTAAATCCGCCACTGATTACCACAAAGATTACTCTGACCTTATCACCGTTGCGTGACGCGTCGGCGAATCACTAAGTAGGATAATTTTTTAGGGTTCCTCAAACCTGTACCTCAAAAGGAAAAACGGAAACCTTATAGGATCACTTTGTTGTCTGTCTGTCTGTCTGTCTGTCTGTCTGTCTGTCCGTCTGTCTGTCAAGAAACCTACAGGGTACTTCCCGTTGACCTAGAATCATGAAATTTGGCAGGTAGGTGGGTCTTATAGCTGGCTTTAGGGGAAAAATCAGAAAACCGTGAATTTAGGGTTAGATCATACAAAAAAACATTAAATTGTGGTCATGAACTAATAATTAGTATTTTCAATATTCAAGTGAGATAACTATATCAAGTGTGGTATCACATGAAAGGGCTTTACCTGTGCATTCTAAAACATATATTTATTTATTTTTATGCATCATAGTTTTTGAATTATCGTGCAAAATGTCGAAAAAATACTATTTATTAATTTACTTAATAAGCATATTATAATTACTATTTGAATGGTTTTATTTCTCCATACTCACAGTTATTAAGACCGTGAATATCTGCGGATTAGCATTCCTAAAAGTATAATAAATTTCTAGTTTTTTTTTTTAAATTACCTTCGTCTTGCCACAAAACTGTTGTAATCTTAATTAATTCTTAATAGTATAATAATTATTTGTACAAACTTAGCTAACAAAGCAGACGAAGTTAAATAAACAATTAAAATTAACCTTAAACTGTAACTATCACTAAATTAATGTATTATTTGCCAATATACATAATATTAAAATATTATACTTACACTAGATGATGCCAAGGACTTCGTCCGCGTGGATTTAGGTTTTTGAAAATCACGTGGGAACTCTTTGATTTTGGGGGATAAAAGTACTCACCCTCCAGGATGCAGGCTTTCTGCGAATGAAGATTTACTTTTTTATTTACTATGAATGAAATCTCTGCGTAAAAATCAAATAAGCGGATGCCTGCCTTTTAGTATGAATAATCCTATACTGTGTACTACGCATATACCTAATAGATTTAAAAAAATAAGTACCTTTCAACGGAAAAGATGCCGGCCAACCAACAGGAGAAATAGCTTTAGATAGAGCTAAAATTCGCAATAGCCACTGAAACCAGGGATTTTCTCTATCCTTCTGGACGACGCCGAGGAGTTTATTCATAAAAAACATTATTTAACTCTTAATTTTATTTATCACTCCATTTAATTTACTATAGTCTAAAATGACTGATCATTAATTTATTTTTGGATTAAATTTACACTTTTTCTTATAAATCCTTTACGCGCCAAAAAATAATTATTGCACCTATTCACAATATTTTTTTAAATAACCGTTTTGCTCTGCTACCTTTTGTATACTGTTTATCATTTAGATTGCCAAAATATATCTACAGACATTGCATGATCAAGTTTGCGTCGATTTCGGCATATTTACATATTTTTTTTTTAAATCAAGAACGTTTTTATTTTACCGTAACTAAACATGTGAATTTGACTGCCTAATATCAACGAATAAGTACAAAGACTAAGTATCTTGAAAATATATAGGTTTGAGTGATGAGTTGACGACCCAGGCTTAGGCATTTGTCCGACCACGAGCTAAAAATTTGAAACGAGTTGGCAAGCAACGAAAAGCGAATGTGTAGTTGGGATAGTTTTGTATCGCTGAGCTATAAACGTTATGCGAGTGCGTCGGGCAATTATCTGTGTCGCTCGCTCGGATAGGCGACCGGGATATAAGCAAGTAGGTATTTTAATTCCTGCGCAAGTTTTTTGACCATGGAGCTATGAATTAGCTTTTTTGAGGTTTTGTCCATCAAAAGAGCGTCGCTGTGCGAGTTTTTAGAGTTCCTTACCTCAAAAGAAAAATGGACCCTTATAGGATCACTTTGTTGCCTAACTGTCTGTCTATCTCAGCTGTCAGTTTGAGAACATTATGGAGAACTCTCAGGCATGCAGGTTTCCTCATGATGTTTTCCTTCACCGTTAAAGTGATATTTAATTACTTAAAACGCACATAACTCCGAAAAGTTAGAGGTGCCCGAGATCTAACCCCCGACCGCTGATTAGAAGGCGGACTTCCTAACCACTAGGCTATCGCAGCTTATTATCGTCGGTGGTGAGACAAGTGCTTTAGGTATATATCTAACGCGTTCAAGGCAAGTGTGTTTGCACCATGGTTTGCAGTTAAGGTAGTTGCATATCTACCGTGCAAAGTTTGCACGGTATGCAACTACCTTTTTGGCCTAGTGCTAAATTTGCTGCGAATCATGAGCTTTGGGTTTGAGTCCCGGATCGGGCCAAAAAAGGCATTAGTGAGGTTTTTAACCGACTTCAAAAAAGGAGGAGGTTCTCAATTCGTCGGAATCTTTTTTTTTCTGTCATGAAATTCTCAGCATCGTAGGTACCTATCAGAACGCTAAATGGCTTGGAGGCACGGCTTAGTCGGTAGGGTGGTAACTAGCCACGGTTGTCCCTGCCAGGAATCGAAACCGGGACCTCCCGTTTATAAGGCCGCAGGGCTTACCACTGCGCCAGTAAGGTTGTCTCGGGATTAACGTGGGTATAATAAGCGTGATAGCACTACGTGGCACTACTTTTATGTTTAAACCAGCTTATGCTCGCGACTTTGTCCGCGTGGACTACACAAATCTCAAACCCCTATTTTACCCCATTAGGGGTTAAATATTCAAAAATTCTTTCTTAGCGGATGTCTACGTCATAATAGCTTGCCAAATTTCAGCCCGATCCGTCCAGTAGTTTGAGCTGTGCGTTGATAGATCAGTCAGTCAGTCACATTTTCCTTTTATAATTTAGATTAATTTATCGTCGGTAGAAGTTGGAAGGGCATACACTTGAAAACTTTCAAAAAGGGCTTTCCTATAAGGATAGATACTACAAACACAATCGAAAGGGATCATAAAGCTTATTGTTAGGCCAATAACGACGATTACGCACTGCACTTCCGTCATCCGAGTTCTATCCGTTATCCGTAAGAATACCAGCGATTATCTACGACATAAATGTCATAAACTCCCATACAAAACAAAAAAGAACATATTTTTGCAGACTCGGATCGGATGAGTGCGTAGCCGCCGAAGGCTAGACGATAATCCAACCTACCTCTCAAAGGAAAAGATTCTGGCCATCCAACAGAAGCAATGACCTCCAAGAAAGTCAACAACCGTAGCAACCACTTGACCCATGGTCTGTCTATGGCAGTCCTTATGAAGACGCGAAATTTTGCAGCGAACACTTTATAATACATAATTTATAATATTTAATTGATTTAACGTGGCTTTAAGAAAATAATGAAAATGTTATGATTACTTTCGTAATTTTTTTTGAATCTAACCGTTTTGCACCGGCGCGGCGCGGCAGTCACTTTTCATAAACTGTTTCAATTAATTTATGCGTTGCATGAAAATTCTAGTACCAAATGTGGTCTGTCCTGTTTAGTTAAATTACCTACTAGACATCTATTAAAGGAGTTACTGTCCGTCGTTGTTGTTGATAATGATAACTATGAATTTACCTATTTAAAAACTTTAATAGTTGTGATAGCCTAGTGGTTAGGACATCCACCTGATAATCGGAGGTCGGGGGTTCGATCCCGGGCACGCATCTCTAACTTTTCAGAGTTAATGTGCGTTTTAAATACCTAATTATTAAACTATCACTTGCTTTAACGGTGAACGAAAACATCGTGAGGACACCTGCATGCCTGCGAGTTCTCCATGGTGTTCTCAAAGGTTTGTGTCGTCTGCCAATCCGCACTTGGCCAGCGTGGTAGACTATGGCCAAACCCTTCCCATTTGAGAGGAGACCTGCGCTCTATAGTGAGCCGGTCGTGGGTTGATCAAGATGATAAAGTACTGAGTCAGCTGTAGATATCAGCTATACGTCTGAATATCTAAGAATTGGTGACACGCCCTCTAGTCTTTGTGACGGACCCAGCAACAGTGGGTATTTTCCCCTTTCCCCTCCAATCATGCGTAAAGCTTGTGCTAGGAGTAGGTACGACAATAGTGCATACCCGTATTAGATTATTATCTATGGTGCAACGGGTGGGATTTCAACCGGCGACCTTTCGGTTTTCAGTTCGCTCTTTTTACCGTTGAGCTATCGAGGCTCTAATTTGTTGGTTTACTGTTTTGTCCTTAAATCACGTCGCACTAACAACGAAGCAACGTGGAGAGTAACATATTGTGTAGTCTATTTTTATCCCGGAAAATCAAAGATTTTTCAAATCTTAAATCATTGCGAACGAAGTCACGGGCATCAGCTAGTACTTATAACAATATGCAGGTTAATTGAAAATTAATTATTAAGAATGTGTGTAGGGACCCATGTAACACAAATTCATTAATTAAAACCGATGTGTATTATTTTACAATAAAACTAGTTTAGTAGGTTTAATAAAACTGCCATACTACTGCTTCGTCACTTACTTACAGACAATACGATAGGTACTACGATTTAGGTTTTTGAAAATCTCGTGGGAACTCTTTCATTTTCCGGAATAAAAAGTAAGTCTATGTCACTCTCCCCTTTGACTAAATCCATGCAAAAAATCACGTCGATCCATTGCTACGTTGCGACGTGATTGAAAGACAAACAAACACACTTTCGCATTTATAATAGGGGTAGTATAGTACCTAAACTTAACTCTTCACTAGCTTGCTCGGAGTACCTAAGTACATCTACCTGATCAAATCAGAATTTAGGTCCACACAAGAACCTGAATAATACCTAACCGACAAAGCTCAACGAGTTGCAAGCTGCAGTGGCAGACGACTTCAAATGAGTATTCAGCCAAGGAGTGCTGAATACTCATAGGCGGTACGCGCGAGTCACGATACTGCGACGTGTCACGGGACGTTGCAACGCACTGCTAAAAAGTCGCGCGATACTGCAACGCGCTTCCAAGATGTCGTGCGATAGTGCAACGAGCCGCTAAAATGTCGCGTGAGATCGCAACGCGCTTCTAATACCACGCGATACAGCGATGTGCTAAGATGTCGCTCGATACTGCGAGCTGCCGCTACAATGTCACGCAATACGGTGACGCGCCTCTAAGATGTCACGCGACAATGTGACATGCTACTAAAATTTCGCGCGATATTGCGATGTGCTGCTGTAAAGTCGCACGATACTGTGATGTGTTTTTAATATGTCGCGCGATACAGCGATGCGCCTCTAAGATGTCACGCGATACTGTGACATGCCGCTAAATGTCATGCAATGTTGTGACGCGCTGCTGAAAAGTCGCACGATACTGCGACGTGCCGCTAAAACGCATCTTCCATAGTGAACCGGGACATGTCCTTTAGGAACCCTGTCCATGTTCCGCTTGTACACATTTTAGAGTTCAGATATATTTCAGAAATATTAAAAAAAATATCAAATATCAATATTGTTTTGGTTGCAGTACAAGAACGACTGGCGCTCTTATTTAATTTTTGCCCTTTTCGGTCACCTTGAAAACATTAAGGTAAGTTCTGGCAGCACTGCAATTATTGTCATATTTTGTCAACTGAGAAATGTCAACGTGATGTCAACTGTCAACAGTCAACAGCTTGGCGCAAAAAGCATATCCTATATGTTATTCCTATATGTTATTGGTCTGTGGCAAAAAGTGGAAGCAAAGCAAAAATCAAAATGTGCTAAATAATTAAAACGTGATAACATAGTCGCAAATGACTATATAGTCATTCGGTGGTTTATTTGATTATGGTTTAATCTCTAATGTTATTGTTCATTAGCATTAAGTAAATAAATAACATCCATAACTAACTTCTACCTCTACACACAGTGACCAAGCTAAGACATCATTGAACTGCAATAGTAATAGACGTCCTTTTTATTAAAAAATAACTTGAGACAAGTATTAAGTAAAGCTTTAAATAATGAGTCACCAGCCAGAAGATACATCAGAAGTAACTTCAAATAGGTAAGACAAAAATTTAGCTATAGTAATTTTAGTTTTTTGCACTAAATTATGTCTGTACCTAATCAATTTGATAATTATTTCAACCATTAAACGATAAAGTGGCACAGTTTTGAGCTGAGCTATACGTTGAGACATCATTCAGTCAATTTCTCTACTTTTATATAAAAAAAATTGAATTTTCAGAGATGATTCCCCAACTAAAATTCAGAAAAAGCGTGAGGACTACTTAGAATGGAGAGACTATTTCATGGCGGTAGCTGTGTTAGCCGCAAAGCGAAGCAAAGACCCAAACTGCCAGGTTGGAGCCTGTATCGTTAATAAGGAAATGAAAATAATTGGTGTTGGGTAAGAAGTTTAAACTGTTTAAAAAAACATAATAATTACGTTAATCCCCGTCTTACAGTTCTATAAGTTCTTAAGTATGGGTTGCCTGGAAGAGATCACCTTAGTGATAAGGTCGCCCTTTGTTTTTTAAGTGTATCCTGTATTCTTACTCTCTGTAATTTTAGTAACAATAAAGTTGTTTTAAATTAAATTAAATTAAATAATTGTGTGTACCTGTTATGTATGCAGAATGGTTGCATAATGACTGTACAGTGTACAAAAAGTGCTATGAATGTAGGTACCTACTGCTGTATAATCAAAATCAATCCAAATCACCACTGGCCAACTATTGAGTACAGGTCTCCCGTCAAAATAAAAAATTGTTAAAACCACCAGGCCAACTTGGCCGGCAGGCCAAGTGTGGATTGGTAGACTTCACACACCTTTGTTAATTATAGAGAACTCTCAGACATGGTGGTTTTGGTTGACTTCTACCAAAATGCATAGGATCCAACCTCTGAGGCTGAGTGCTGCTTCTTAATTTAAATGTTATCAGTACCCTTATTATATATATATGCCTAGCCTTTTCCCATGTTATTTGGGGTCGACTCTACTAACCATATTTCAATTCATGGTTAGGAGTAGAAGAATGAATTAGTTTTTACGGCCGGTTGCCACCTGACGCCAAGGGTGTAACCCACTACAGGGCTCAGGCGCCGCCGTTGGCCCGCTAGGGGCTCATCCGCCGCCATCCCTACTGAGCACTCCACCTTGAGAACCCAGCACACACGCAGCCTCTACTCCAAATATGTCGAAGTAGTACTGATGTTACTCAGGAATAATGTAGCTTTCCATTAGTGAAAGAATTTTCAAAATCGGTTCAGTAGTTTCAGAAATTACTTCCTACAAACAAACTTTACCTGTTAATAATACTATAAGTACAGTTAGTATAGTTATTATAGTATAGATACTGTTTAACTGCAGATACAATGGAATGCCAGCTGGTTGCAGTGATGATGAATTTCCATGGGGTAAAGAAGGATCGTCGCCTTTGGATGAAAAATCGCTCTATGGTAAATATTTTTATTCACTGATAGCACAGTTCATGACAGTTAGAGAACTTCTAACAAAACGTCGAGGCTTTGTCGTCACTGGCAGGCGTCTAATGTCAATGTGTAATTTTTGACGCAGGTAGCCCTATTTTTTTTTCTCCGTCCGCCTCCTAATCGGAGGTAGGGGATTCGATTCCACACATTCTTATATGTACTGTAAGTTATTGAATTTCACAAAAAAAAATCTTTACATCTTTACAGTATGCCACGCAGAAATGAATGCCATAATAAACAAGAACCTAGCAGACGTCAAAGACTGTACAATATACGTGACCCTGTTCCCATGCAATGAATGCGCCAAGTTCATCATACAATCTGGCATCACGGAAGTGGTGTATTTGTGTGACAAGTTATCCTCTAAGCCCAAGTATTTGGCCTCAAGGAGAATGTTCATAGCTGCTGGCATTAAGTGCAGGTACGTGTATATCTTCTTTAAATATATAAAAGGAAAAGGTGACGGACTGACTGACTGATCCATCAACGAAAAGCTCAAACTACTGGACGGATCGGGCTGAAATTTGGCAAGCAGATAGCTATTATCATGTAGGTATCAACTAAGAAAGGATTTTTGAAAATTCAACCCCTAAGGGGGTAAAATAGGGGTTTGAAATTTGTCCATACGGACGAAGTCTCGAGCTTAAGCTAGTTATTTTCTAAAATTCATCCCATATTAAGCTATGAAATATCACTTTCTTAAACGGTGAAGGAAAACATCGTAAGGAAACTTGCATGCCTGACAGTTCTCCATAATGTTCCCTGATGAACTATGACATAATGAACTATGGCCTCAGAAGAAAACTCGTGCTCAGTAGTGAGCCAGCGATACGTTGATCATGATGATGATTATCACTAAATTGATCTATATCCTCTACCACATCTCTTTCTATCAAGAAAAAATATGTGAGAATGCTCGGATGCAGATAAAGGTCAATATGTAATGAAAAATTTTAGAAATTCGACTGGAAATTAAATTTTAGGTGCGACTGCACGATCATTTTCCGCCCGCCCGCCGAAAATGGCCGCCCAACAGAACAGCTGTTTTGAGACCAAAGTACAAGTAGTTAGTGCCTATAAAAATAGAAACTGTCATAGAAGGATTACAATGCTGTTTTGAGATTTACAAAAACCTTTTGCATTGATTTTATATCAAAAATATTATTCTTGTTTCAGACAATTTATACCAAAGCGGGACAAAATAGAGATAAGATTCACCACAAATAATAATAATATTAATGATATTTGCAATTTGTCTATTTGATACTTTTACAAACACTTTACTATACGTATATGAATTTTTAAGGGTATTTTTTGTACAAAACTGATCGCATATCTAGCAGCACGTACCGCTGAAAATTGTAGGTCACGGCGCAATAACTTTTTAGTCATTCGAATGTGTAGGTGCAATGCCCCTAGCTCAGAGTTGAAAAAAAACGTTTGAATACCCTCCTTTGGGCTTCGCCGCAGTCAAAAAACATATTTAAAACACCTGTTTTAAACAAATAAACAAAACAAAATAAACGCCAACCCTGCCTTAGCTCCTTTGGACTCTGGTAAAATAGTTTAAGCACCAGTATAGCTCACGCAAAACAAGTACAGTACGCGGCAGAAAGTAATGTACATCGGCCTTTAGAATGACATTTCGGCTTTGTAGAACGTTCTCTGTCAGTGACGTTTTGTCGGTCTCAACGACACAGACAACGCTCAACAAATCTGCCATCTCCTTCTAAAGGTTGATGTACATTTCTGCTGCGTACTGTAGTCCAATCTGAACACGAGGTGTATGACTGTGCATTGTTGTTTTGCTATCACTACTGTAAATATAATGCTAGGATCCATTTCGGAATACATTGCATTTTTTTTAAAGAATATTAGCCATGTTAAATGACTAATATTCCCCTTTCCTCTCCAACTAAGCGTCAAGCTTGTGCTAGGAGGGCAGGGTTTTAACCGTCGACCTTTCGGTTTTCAGTCCAGGTTTTACACTTTACTGAGGCCTTGCCTTGATTGACTTCGGCGCATGCTGCCAGAAATGCGATCAGTTTCAGAATGAAATAAAAGAGAAATGTAAATAAATTTGTAAAATAAAAATTGTATTACTTTATGTACAAGACAAGGGGGTACAAAATACTCCAATCACACCAAAGTGAACAAACAAAATCAACATGGTTATGCTCGCGAACTCATACTCAAAACAATGAAATCATAATAACAATTATTCTCTTCTCTGAGCAGATCAGAGACTTTAATGTAACTTTTCTAGTTAACCGTGACATGGGCATTGTGGTAATTTAGTATGGAAGGTTTTCAAAATGGATCAGAGGATACAGATAATTCAAGGACCTGCATTGCCCCAAAGAAAAAAGATGGAAGGTCTAACATATGATTTAACATCTACATACAATTGTCACGTTTTTTAACTTGATAAGTTTACACTAGAGCCTTGATTCTTTATGTTGATCGCACATTACAACAAACTAACCGCAACGAAAGAGGGCCCAAGACGGCACATGATATAAAAAATTGTATTAGATTTTTGCTTTGATTATTACATTTTCGTTTAAGCATTCATTTTAAAGAAGAAATTAAGTCAAAATGTTCTGCAGTCAGTGAAGATTATTTTATATTAGACTCCGGAACCAATTTGTTACTAAAGGATACAACAACGCGCGCGTACGTGTGTACCATTTGTAGGAAGGAACTATATGAAGCACGTCACACTGCAGCGTACGACGCTTATGACAGAAGCGTGACCTTTAGGCGCCATCTCCACGGACGAGAGAATCGCGGCGATAGTCTCGCCGTACTACCAAATTCGATACAACTCTTATAGACCAATATCTGCAGGGATATACTATCGCCGACGATAGTAGATCGGACTTGTTGCGATTCCGTCGCCCGTGGAGATGGCGCCTTACGCGCGCTTTGCAATGTGAACGCTTTCATACAAATCCTTGTATTGCAACTTCTATGTACTGCGTTAGACACGTTCCTACGCGCATTATGTGTCGATGCTTGTGTATCCAAAGACTTGTGTACTCAATTATAATAATTATTATTGTCCAAACTTTACAAATATCTACAAAACAATTTAAATTAAACTACAGCGTCACTGTTTGAGTCCATGTTGTCAACCAAAGCGATTACAAAATAACAAACTAAGCTCCGCAGTCGATGTGTCAGTCGACAGACTTGAGCTCCTCGCACATTAGACGCGTCGTACGCAACGAATTTTATACTAATATAACGCCTAAAATTTAACTCTTCACGCGCCATTTTAACTTTGTGTCTAATGTTAATGTCCTTATTTTAAAGGTAAACCGACTACTTTTGACATGACAGTTGTCCCATAGAGTTAATTAAAATGGCGCGTGACGAGTCATTTTGTACGGACTATAATGCATAAATTTCGAGAACTAAGAATTTAAAATACGTCACGTATGGTGCGACTAGATGTGCGATCAAATATGGGGATACTAATGACTGTAACATACTTTTAACACGCAAGGCGACTCGACACCATCGCGTAGTAATGTGTGGGTGTTTGTAGAGTTTTGTCTAGTAACTTTTCAAGTTTAAGCGTTTAGCTAACGTGACATACGCGTTTAGGCACATCTGTCATTTATTATTATTATTAGTAGGAACGGATAGACGTCGTGATGTGACATCTCCATACTTTAACAAAGTAACGTAACTCGGATGTCACGTAAGATTGATTTGACTCAACACGCGTCGCGTTACGTTTTGCAAGTATGTTACCGCCCTAACAGTTATACTATACAGTAAGTATAAACTTATTTATATAAGAATTATTTACAAAGCGTACCTCAGTATAGTCAATATTGCGTGAGGTATTGAAACTTTGTCACTCATTTTTTATTTTAATTTACACATTAAAAACCAACCAATTTATTACATAATATCCTTATTATTATATGAGTAATTTGCTGTTTGAACACTTGAGGCCTCACGTTGAATTCTATTAAAAATTGTGAAAAAATGTCATAATAATGTACAATGTTTTTTTTTAAATGAACAATGTAGAAAAAAGACTAGAGATGAACTAAATAATTTCATTATGCAATTTAGGGTCGATTTTAAAAGCGATATTTATGAAAACGAATAAAACAAACAAATGGGAGTTAATATCTTAAAATAGGAGGAACATAATTATTTTCATAAGTAGTCACAATAAAACTGATCGCATATAACGAGACGAGCCACAAGCGTGTGGTGTTACTACCCCGTCCAAATGTTAAAAAATACTTTTGAATGACTATTTAGTCATTTCTCTCGTTTGTAAGTGAAGGTGTTGTCAAGAGCATTAAAAGTTATTTGCCACTGCCCACTTGCTACAATCACAATTGTTGTGATTGGCTGGATTTATGGTATTCTTGTTGCAACAATGAATTTTAACCAATAGTGAGACAGTGGTACTGATTCTGAGGACAACTAAATTTTAGAGTATTCGCATCCTCTTCTTACTAGTGTAACATGAAAAGGACAGACACAGTTTGACAGTTTTAAATTTAATTTAGAGCTGTCAAACCTGGTGACTTAAGCTGCCAATTTTTTAGTAGCGTGCATTTAGTCTTGAAATGTAAAAGTCATGTTCCGTCCTTTTTAGCAATATTAAAAGGAAGGGAATGCAGATACTCCAAACTTAGAAAGACAACGGAATCGGTGCCACTTGTCAGCCAATCAAAGGTGATTGCGATCGTAACACTATAGCTGTCGAACTAGGTCGATAGGTCTCCCTGTCAGTATTTAGACGGCATAATAATCACGTTGCATTTTTTCATTGATTTTCGATTTCTAAGTCAGTTTTACAAAATAAAATAGCAACGCATAATTCAGGCGTACCAGCAAAACGAAATATAAATTAGAAAAGCAACAATGCTTTTTTAAAAATAATGTAATTTTCATAATGATTCACACAGTTAAAAGGTGCTAAGCGTATTTTCTTGAAACTGAATTGCATGCTCAATTTAGTTTTTAATCGAAAATGGACTTTTCAACTAACTACAACACTTTTTGTTGATATTTTTAATTCTTTTAATAAAATGACGATTGTATTCTGTTTTTTCATTTATTAATTTTAATTAGTTTATAAAAACATGTTAGTAACGGTATCGCAAAATTTATAGACTGCTGTGAACCCCGGGCATTATCTATATTGTATAAATTTTGAGACTCGCCATTTTTGATCTGTCAACTCATGTCAAAAGTACGGTTTACACTTAGTCAAGGATTAAAATCGTACTTTTCCTCGTAATAGTTGATACATAGAAATATGGCGAGACTCGAGAGAGTAGTCAGAATGTATGCACTATACTACTCAGTTGTCTAGATTTCAAATTTTCGACAAAAGAAATTCGATGTCGAGTTCCTCCCTACATCGGACAGTAAGCGCTTTTTGCATAATATGTATTAGTGAAATAAAAATAGTATGTACAGAATGTACGAAATGAAATAAAGCTTTTTTTTGAATAATCATATCGGAATTCATAAAAACAGTTTTAGTGATGTCTAGCGCAACTAGTGCCACTTATAATTTAATGTAACCTGTACGTAATTAAAACATTTTTTTTTATAAAAAAATAAAAAATGATCTATTTAAATATTGACAAATGAATTTTATTCGAATAATAAATACAGTGCCACCAATTCATCCGTTCAGGTAACAGCGTCGCTACTGGACAATTTGGTATTGTTATTATAACTTTCGAAGCGAAGATTAAATATAGATGAATAAATAAATAAATAAATAATAATAATAATAAATATTGCAATACTAGCTGGTGCACGCCGACGAACCGCGTGGGAGTGGCAGCTGACGCGTTTCTAGTTCCAATTTTGTCCACCTTTTTTTTAATTTATAGACTAGCGCTTGGCTGCAATCAGACGTGGTGGCAAGTGATGATGCAGCCTAAGATGGAGCGCGCTTGCCTAGAAGATGCCTATTCACTCTTGACTTGAAGGTACCCATATTATAATTGTAGGGGAAAACTGATGCCGGAAGGGTACCTACCTGAACAGATCAGTTGGTCGGACTGTAATTAGGTTCACTAAGGGCCGATTGTTTCAAACCATTGGTCTTCGTAAGATACGTTCGTTAAAATTTAACAGACGTAGACGAACTTTAACATCTGTTAATTTAAGTGCGTTGCTTCATTGTTCAAAAAACTGTTCGTAATTGTTATTTTGGTTGCGAAACTAACCCTAAAAATTAACTTACTTCTCCGTATCCTTTTTTTATTTCATTTTAAGTATATTAAATTTTATACATAGTTCTTAATATTGCTACTTCGCATTTTAAACACTTTTTCTTTCTTACAAATTATGTACAAATTATCTTTCATCTTCAAAAAAACTACCATTAAAAGCATTGAATTAAATTGATATCATTATAATTTGTAAATAAAATATTCCGTTTGTCGGAAGTATGAAGTTACGAACTGATTTGACGATCACCAATGGCGCCAGCACTGGTTAACGTAAACGTAACTTTTTAACGAACGTTAGCGCTAATAGATGCTGAATCAACGCTTTTTCTTTACTTACGTTCGTTAGCGCCATATTTAAAGTCAAAATTTGTTGAAACAACCGGCCCTTAGGGAGTTCAGCAGCTGTAAAAATAATGTTACGAAAATTAAAATACACGATGTAACAATCACAACTGAGCATTACCTGATTTTAAAAATTGAGACTCGTCTATGAACTCTGTACATTCTTATCACAAATATCATAAACTTCCGAAACGTTTGGAATACACTGGTCAATTTTATTTTTGTGACATTCTCTGATATGACAAGTCACAACATCCAAATCCAACTAAGTGTTAGCACGCACTGCGGTTAAGGGTGACCAATCAACACTGTGTTACTCTCTACATCTCCTCCGCTCCTCTAAGGCTGAGATCTATAGAGCGCACTTTGACTTTGCTCAGACTTAAGATTGAGTTAAAACGTGACAATTATGTGAGAGCTATAGCTCTGTCTCGTTTTAACTCTGTCTCAAGTCTAATTGCTAGGTCAGAGTGCGCTCTACAGATCTCACCCTTAGACTATATTGAATTAGATACAAACAAACCCTGCAGCGCTGCGCTTTATTCGTAACAAGGATCACATAATACGTCATCGCAGTGCCCAACTCCCTCAGTTTTCCCTCTATCTCGCTCGCACTTGTGCACATGCATGTCGCGCTATCGCAATCGCACCGCGAAGCTTAATGTTGTTTGTAGAAAAAACATAGCTTTAAAGCAGCATAGAAGAAAGAGCACAACACAGTGCAGTGCATTCCGAACCACTGGTAGATGCATCCGACTATTCGAAAGTACTTGTAAAAGTTTATTTGAATAAAAAAGATTTTTATTTTATTTTATTTAGTGCTCAATGTCGATTGGTCACCCTAATCGTGTGTGAAAAAGTTTTAGATTCAAACAATATAAATATGCGAGAACACACTGGTTTTTGCCGCGTTTGACCGATATTATACCTATACCTAGATATAAATTTGTTAGTCCAATGGGAATCGCGATAAGTAGGTTTTTTTTATTTTTTTATTTAGATACAAGTTAGCCCTAGACTGCAATTTCACCTGGTGGTAAGGGACGATGCAGTCTAAGATGGAAGCGGGCTTAACTGGAAGGGGTATGGCAGTTTTTTTATTAAACCCATGCCCTTTTTGGTTTCTACCTGGCATCGTACCGGAACACTAAATCGCTTGGCGGCACGGCTTTACCGGTAGGGTGCTAACTAGCCACAGCCGAAGCCTCCCACGGCCCACCAGACGAAAGCACCAGATTTGCTTCGATTAGGTATTGGAAGTAAAATCTCCATTTACTTCTACGTCATGTTACTAGTGCATGGAAACTATTGATCAAATGATGGAATTTTCGGCGGTTTTAAATTGCCCTGGTATTCATTGTTTTTTGTACACAATCTCTAAACTAAATTAACAGAGGTAAAAATGTATTAATATTGCTATCTCTCTAGAATTTTCCCTGCGAAAAAGGACAGCATTACTTTCAGACCTGTCAATTTAGTTTATACTAGCTAGATCTCGCGACTTCGTCCGCGTGGACCACACAAATTTCAAACCCCTATTTCACTCCCTTAGGGGTTTAATTTTCAACAATACTTTCTTAGCGATGCTTACGTCATAATAGCTATCTGCATGCCAAATTTCAGCCCGATCCGTCCAGTAGTTTGAGCTGTGCGTTGATAGATGCCGGGCAACGCATCGGCGGCTCCTCTGTGCTGCAAATGTTCATGGGCGGCGGTAATCACTTAACATCAGGTGACCCGCCTGCCTCGCTGTGCTCGCTATATCTATTAAAAAAAAAAAAAAAAAAAAAAGATCAGTCAGTCAGTCAGTCACTTTTCCTTTATATATTGAGATAACTCATGCCAAAGAAACGAAAAAATAGGGCCGTTAATTACACATTTACACCTGTGTTCAGTGTACGAGTGAGAGGGAACGATTAACACTGTCGTTTTGATTAGTTTATTGGCACAAATTATAAAACTGATTCAACACAATTGCTTAGCATTTTTTTTAAACAAAATAGACATGCACTTGACTGCAATCACACGCCAAAATATTAGGTGATGATGCAGCACTAAGGTGGGAGGCACGCCTTGCCTAAAAAAGTGCCCTTTGCACTTTTCTTTAGCTCTTCCTATGGAATCAGCCAAATGCCACCCGCGGCAAAAACCCATAGTTCTATCCCAGCCTAGTTAGTAAAAAGTCATCTTATCGTGTAATATTAAATTCACAACTTCGGATCCACGCATATTCGCGACTCCGAAAGCTCAAGTGTCCATTTTTTTCAAACACATACTACCTTCCTCAATCAACAATCGATAGTGGTGACCGGCAAACACTTGAGCAAAAAAAATGCCGTAGTGTTCCCCATATTAGAGCATCGCGGGGAGGAACAAGAGGCTCCTACCGGTCCGCAAAAGTTACATTAAAAAATCGACTATAATGCGTCCAAATAACAATATAAGGGAACTTGCTCCATGTAAATATTGTAGGTACATCGAACCATTAGAAAGGAGAGCGTTGGTCTCTGTCGTGAGACCGACAACACGTCACATAGGTTTGGAGTGACAGAGACAACGCTCCTAACAATAGTCGAAATCGCATTTTAAAGGTCGATATACAATTCATTATATGGCGCATTTTCAAGATGTTTTGCCCGTCAATTGTATATTACATTGAAAATGTAGGGTGCATGTTTAGGGGCTCTCAATGGTTGACCGCTATCTCCTTAGGTGTAGGGGGTTTCCTCCTGTGACGAGGTTCTCCAGGCACTAGTTCCGCGGGGGGTTTGAACGCGTTTCGCGTAGGGAAACCTGATGCGACACGCTTCGATGTATTCCTCCGTCTCTTTCTCGCAGGGCCCGAAGTCGTCGTCTCTAAGACTTTCTAATACTTCGACGCAACCCTGTGAAGAAGTTTTAATAAGTTTTCACTGAAAATTAGGTAAGTCTGTTAAGATTATTAATATTTGCTGTTTTCGTATGGTATCAACACAGAAAATAATTCAAGAAAAAAGAGCATTTTTTTGCACTTTGGTATTAATTCCTTAAAAATATTTTTAAAGTTGCAAAGGCTAAAAAATTTAATCAGCATCCATCCATCAGCAGCAGCAATCAAATTTAATCTTTGGAGCCGGGGGTGTAATTTTGAAACTACGTTTTTTATGGAAATCTGACAAACCACAGACATATTTGTTTCTAGAATGAATCTACAAAATTTCATTGAGTTTGATTGGTTGTATTCAAATGATAACAAACTACGCTTGTATGGAAAGCGCTGGGGAGAGATATTTCTTAAGTATTTGTTCGCAAGCCGCTCGGACGGATGTTGTGTGTGTGTGTGTGAAGTGCGAACCCTGAACAATTCGCCGGAAGAAATGTGCTCGCACTCCGCGCGTGCGTCAGTCAGTCTAGTTTAGTTCAGTCAGTGATGCAGATGACACCTATTGTATATCTATTTATTAAATTTACTCATTAAAAGTAATGTTCACACAATAAAGGTTTTATTTAGTGAAGCATAAGGGCCATTGAAGTCCCCAACAGTAATATGAAGCGCAACAGCGCTGCAAGTTGAACTGTTCCGCTGCAAAACAAAGTCATACCTGTATGGAGAGCTCCGGCAGATCGAGGCGGGTGGCGAGTTTGAGCGCCTCAGGCGCCCGCGAGGGCTGCAGCCGCCGCATCGCGCGCGCGCCCCACAGCGCCGCGAGCTGAGATCTCTCCGATGACTCTTTCATGTACTCTTCCGCCATCGCCCTGAGCTGAGAGCCCTTGAAACATCTGCAAGAAAAAAAAATTCACCACCATCATCATCATCATCAAATCATCCCAGCCAATATTCAGTAGGGCGATTTTGCAAAACCAGCATCAATCATTATTACAACCTCAATTGTTCTGATGGCTGAATTTATGTGATTCTTGTTGCAACAATGCATTGTAGCCAATAAGTGAGCGACATCAACCAATCAGTGGTGATTACGATCGTGACACTGTAGCTGTCGTTCTACCGCAATCGCGCAGCAGGTCTCCCGCCACCCTCTTTAATCATCCAGCCACTTTCCGCCACCCTCTTTAATCATGCAGCTCCTTCCCGCCATCCATCTATGATCATCGGTCCACATGCTGGAGGACATCTCAAGTCGCTTACTTATACCCGGTCACCACTTCAGGATATGTATAGCCTGCTCACTGTCACTTCAGATTGTTAATGGGCTTGGGCTCTCTTGATTTTGAATAATATATATTATTTGAATAATCATCTTCAGAGGAACTCTAAACATAACTCTCTCCTGGTAGTGTAATTCAAATACTCGTAAATTGAAACTTAGACAAAGTATACCAACTTTGTGAAAAGATATTACGTAGTCACATACAAAAAGTGCAGCGTGGGTCGATTTTCAAGAAGCGACAATTCGAAGTTTGCATGGTAATGTACATCATATATTTTTTTAGTTTTATCATTCTCTTATTTTAGAAGTTACGGGGGGGGGGACACATTTCATCACTTGGAAGTGTCTCTCGCGCAAACTATTCAGTTTAGAAAAAAATGATGAAATTAGAAACCTCAATATCATTTTGAAGACCTTATCCATAGATACCACATGTGAGTTTGATGAAAAAAAAATTTTTGAGTTTCAGTTCTAAGTATGGGGAACCCAAATTTATTGTTTTTTTTTTCTATTTTGTGTAAAAATCTTAATGCGGTTCACAGAATACATCTACATACCAAGTTTCAACAGCTCTTATAGTTTCCGAGAAAAGTGGCTGTGGCATACGGACGGACAGACAGACAGACAGACATGACGAATCTATAAGGGTTCCGTTTTTTGCCATTCGGCTACGGAACCCTAAAAACAAAGGTAAGGCTAGATCAGATAGATTAGTGTCATAACATTATCTACAGAGTACGTACCGGGCGCATTTCAGTCTCTATGACGGCAGCGACGCTTGGCGGCAAGCCCGCTTGCTTGTCATCCAACCAACTGCGGAAGCGAAGCAGACAGTCGTGCAGGTGTGAGTGTGAACTGTCTAAACTCCACGCCCGTTTTATACTCTGCAGCATTAGTAGGGGTTTTTCTGAAAAGTAAACCAAACAAGTCATTAAAAGTACTTAAACAGCACGTGGTCGTGCGTGAGAGCATGTTATTTCATTCAATATACATATTTTATGGCTGGAACAGCGAGATGCGCTATGCTTTGACAAATTGAGCCTCAATAGCTCAACCGTATAGGAGTGGACTGAAAACCGAAAGGTCGACGGTTCAAACCCCGCCCGTTGCACGTTTGTCGTACCTACTCCTAGCACAAGCCGGACGCTTAATTGGAGAGGAAAGGGGAATATTAGTCATTTAATATGGCTAATATTCTTTTAAAAAAAATGCAATTTGACAAGACTGTCTTGAGTGTCTAAATTCAAATTAACTTGTTGTTTTTCTTACTCGTTCTTGTTTGGCTTTGGTTGTTGGTACAAAAAAAATGCAATTTAAATTCTATCGTCCGACTAAAGGCAGTCAGGGAACTTGTAATAAAACGTCACTGGCAGGCGTCAAATGTTCTTACATTTGACGCTAGATAGCCCATGAATCACCTATTTTCTTTGATTTCACGTCACCCAAAGCACACATCGTAGATTCAGAATCAAACCGAGGGTTCCCTTACTCTAGTTTAATATCTATACTAAAGGTGTAAGTATTGTTGCGTAAATGTACGAAATGGCATTGTAACAAACACATACAAGGGTGAGTATGAGAGTTTATAGACCGATAATTTTAGTCCCAAATTGAAAATTTCAATTTAGAGTTGAGCTTACCTTCCTAAAGTATATTTCGAAGGCCATTAGATGCGTGTCTATTCTATCCGCGGCGAGCGTCCGCAGTGGCTGCAGGAACTTAGTGCTTGCTCTAACGGGTCCTCCGCCTGAAAGGCACACATATTTACTTAGTTACATCAATTTTTACAATTTGGATTGGATTGATCTTGCATTAATTTTACTTTACCATCATCATGATCAACCCATCACCGACTCACTACAAATCACGCCCCTTGATTGTGTAAGAATAACCATTTCATGACTATCGCAATCGTCAAGAAATTCTGCCCTTTGATTGGTTGATTCGCTGTTTACATTTTTTCACAGCCAATCAAAGGGCAGAATTTCTTGACGATTGCGATAGCCATGAAATGGTTATTCTTACACAATGAGGGGGACGGGCCTCCTCTCAGAGTGACAAGGGTTTTGGCCATAGTCTATGCACGCTGACCATGTGCGGATTGGCAGACTTCTTTTTTTGTCCTTTAGACCTTTGAGAACATTATGGAGAACTCTCAGGTATGCAGGTTTCCTCGCGATGTTTTCCTTCACCGTTAAAGCAAGTGATATTTAATTAATTAAAACGCACATAACTCCGAAAAGTTAGAAGTGCTTGCCCGGGATCGAACCCCCGACCTCCGATTAGAAGGCGGACATCCTAACCACTAGGCTATCACAGCTTAATTTTACTTTATACAGTGGTACAATTCATACCGGCATACTTGGTGTAGTAGGTGATTTATTGGATCTATTTGGTGGTAAAACGTGAGTGGGCAACAGCGGGAGTATATATGACACAGCGCATTGGTTCGTTCGCTTTCATTCGTTCGCAACAATTGGCTTCGAGCATTATCATGATCATGATCAAACATGCCGGCCCACTACTGAGCACGGATCACGAATAAGGAGGGGTTAGGTCATAGTCTGCCACGCGGGCTCAGTGCGGATTGGTAGACAACATTAATCGCACACTGAAGGACAGTGTTAGCAGTAGGTATAAACAAGTGGGATCATGCGTAGTATCCCCCACCTCTGTCGTCTAAAGGCCTTTTTACGTGACGCTAACTTTAAGTAAAGGTATACTTTACGGGGTTATTTATCAGTTTTAGTTTGTCGTAGAAACATTTGCAACTATATGCTGAAGCAAACATTATATTATGAACAAAGTTTACATACCCGTGCAAGTTTGTCCGGGATCAGCTCGTCGAGCTGTGGCGCTTCCGGGTCACCCTGCTCTTGTTGCTGTCTCGCTTTGTGATGCTGCTCGCGTTTTACCTGAAATTGTACATCAACAATTAAAAAAAAAGAAAAACTGTGGTTTTATTCATAAAGTTTCCTTGGTCCAAAATCAAGGCTGAGAGATCAATTTCGCAATCTAATCTCATACTTGTAATCGTACATAATTTGATATTTTTTAAGAACTATATTGTACAAAAAAAATGGCGGGCATGCTAAAACATTGCACGGTTACATGTTATAACTTATAACGAACATGTATACGATTTTTGCGAGTGGTGTAATTGCTAATTTTATCTCGCAGGTGATTATTTATTGTCTAACTAGGAAAATATCATTGACCATTACTAATTTCGAACATTAGAATGCCACATACCGCGTGCTTATCCACAAAAAAGAGCAGATATTTAAAACAACAAAATCCAAATTCTAAATTGATTATTAAACAAGCTTATTAAACTACACAAACTTCGAACACCTATTTTACCCGCTTAAGGGTTGATTTTTCAAAAATCCTTTCTCAGCTGATGTCTACGTCATAATAGTTATCTGCATGCCAAATTTCAGCGGACTTATTTAAATTTTAAATATTTTTATTCCATAACATCACTTGCATCCAAGGTGGCTCTTGTCCCGTACCTTCCCTTTTGAATTGTCAATGCACCAAGATAACAGGCTTTAAATATATCCACTCATGGGCAGTTACTATTCGCCGGTGCACGGATAAACCCGACCAGGTTTTTGCTGCATCGGAAGGAAGTCTGTAATCTAGTATTTAAAAATGTATGTTTGTTTTAAATAATAATAATAATGTTATTATTACAAGTAAGTAAGTATACGACAATTTTGTAACTGTTAATCTTCAGGTAGTTTACATACTCAATACTCATATATCGCGTGTGTCATAGTCACGTATACAGGAAGTGATATCCCGCTTGTATAAGCTTAGTTTCACTTTTGGTATCGCCGTAACTGCCTTCCTTTTCATATTCAGCCTTCCTTGCAGACATATCACACTATGTCTCCAACATCGATGGTCTCCACGCATTAAGTTAATATGCACCACCCACATATAAATAATAAGCTATAACCCTCGACTGCTTCTCGGTAGGAAAGGCATTCCGAACCAGTAGTAAACAGTACATAGCTGATATTTGTTACCTACTTAACATAGCGAGGGGGTCAATAGATTGCCCTGAATTACTTGTGAAGCTTGGATTATTTGTACCCTCACGTCTACCAATACGTGCTTCCAGACACAATTTTTTTTTACATATGCCAGTGTCTAGAACGAATAACAGATCAAACTCCTTCATTGCTCGCGCTTCCCGCAATCTAAATCTAATTTATAACGAATTCAGCATAGATTTATTTTATGGCAATGTGAATAGTGTACGCCAAAGTCTAATAAATTTGTTTGCTAGCTTAACGTAATTATATTTAGTTATAGTTTGCTTTTCACTGTGTTTTTTTAATTTTAATTTTGCATCTACCTGTGAGAACCTATTATTAGCTTCTAGTTTAAGCTGTCGGTTTTGCAAATAAAATAAAATAAATGCATTTGAGGATTCAAAAGTACATGTAGCAGTTTAATTGAGTTGAAGTTGAATAAAAAATATTTTGGTATTTTTTTACTTCGCCTATAATATTATAAGTCCCCTAGTTCGGAGATCGAAGGCTCGTCTAAAGCGGCTAGATTTTCAGTATGGATCTTACTTTTGTTTTTACCTGAACTTGTGCTGCCAGCGCACTTTCCTGTTCCGCTTTGCGTTTCGCTTTCCTCTGCTTGTTTCTTAGTTTCTTCAGTTCTGATGGCGCGAGATTCTCTGAGAACAAAATAATGTTCTATTAGTCTACAGTATGCTATTTTGCGACCAACAGTCTTTTGGGTAAAGGTAAAAATAAAATAAATTAGCCTTTTAGGGTTCCGTACCCGAAAGATGCTAACGGGACATATTATTATATTGATCACAATTGTGATCACAACCAATCAAAAATGAAATTTTGTAAACACGTTTTAGAAACAAATATCTGTATCTGTGGTTATTCGAATTTATGCAAAAATATGTAGTTTCAAAGTAACACCGCTTCAAAGATTTGTAGAGCATGCGGCAGAAAGTAATGTACCTTTGTGTCTTGGTGCCTTTAGAATGACATTTCGGCTTTGTAGAGCGTTGTCTCTGTCACTCATACTTATATGACGTTTTGCCGGTCTCAACGACAGAAAAAATGCTCTAGAAATCAATGTACATTATTAATCTGCCGCGTATTGTATGTAAATCTCTATATTAAGTTTGATTAGTTAATATTCAAATGAGAGGCAAACTACGTTTGTATGGAGGTCGATGGGAAGTGCACTTATTGCTGGACACACAGAGTTATTTCTGCAAAGAAAGGATTTTGACGAATACCAACAGGATCTTCAAAAAAATTAAATCCACGCCAAGTGACGGGAAGCTAGTTATTTTATAAAATAATAATCAAGTGAATTATTGCTCTTTAAATACATTATGTAAATATTTCTTAGAAACATAAGACGATATTAGATAGGTATGTCGTGTACTTATGCTAAAACTATGTAAAACTAATTGTTGCATATCGTTCACAGAATCAATTAAGAACAGGATTTATCATTTCCATTTTCCATCCGAAGAGGATCTGCAGGCCGATTGCCGTAAACTGACATGTGACATCGCAATAGAAATATCCTTAAGAACCGTGATCGTTACAGTTGATAAATTTGCTATCGCGGACGACTAATGCACTATATCGCATTTGGTCATTATCGACATTTTGATGACGTATTGGTAGCACGGACCTATTTATAACCCGACTAAATCGAATATCTATGGTAATCACATGGTAATCTAGCAATTTACATGGACATAACAGTCTCCTAAATTTGGCTACGTTACTTATTACAAATAAGTAGTTAGTCTGTGGTACCTAACTATTTAGAACCCCAGACCACAGAGTACAATTTTTTGTTGTTTTTCCTTAGTTTACCCGTTTGTTTTTTGATTAATTCTGCAACTTTGCTTGCTCCTCGGACTCCGGAGACTTAGTTTTTCTCACTGAACTTATACGCAAATGCCTGGGCACTGATTTGCCTAAGTATTGGGACCCTTATTGACGGACTGTGGCTGCTTCGAGAAGTTGTTGTGTGACGAGGTGTGGTAGAAGTTAGACATCGTAAGTTAACAAACGTTATCATTCAATACAAGTAAAGGCTCTCATGCGGGTTTCCTCACGACCTTCCTTTTCCTTCACAACTAAGCAAGTGATATTTAGTTGTTACAATTGTATTAAACTCCGAAAAGTTAGAGGAGTTTTAACAGCGTTTCATAAAGTACCTATTGTACAAATTGAGTCCATTGCTACTGGTGGTTATGACTTCATAGTAAGTACCTCCACACTACAAGTGCTTTCTCGAGTATGTTTCCTTATGTATCTAGAGCTGCCTAAAACGTTGCTCTTCATATGAAAGTTTGGATGTTTCTTACTCCTTCGTACCACAAATATTTAAAGAAACAATTTGGATTAGCTAAATTAGTAACGATACCATATACACTGATTCTAAAGTCTTCGCAGACAGCGTCATACCTAAACAGAAGCTGGTAGTGCCTAGTGGTATAGATTAAGCAACACAGTCAGTGGTCACTTACTCAGTTATCATAATTTTTTTTCAGGCAAAGGTGATACAGTGCTGCATTCATTTCTTCATCCTGACAAAGATATGGATTGGGATATGTTGTGAACTCGAGCTCTTGGACCCCGTGCAGAGACAAATAAAATAATGAACGGTGCCAGATTAGATTTATAAGAAGCAGATGGTGATATAATTAAAATGTCAGAATCTAATCTACTTTAATAAAAGAAAACATAAAAAATCATCAAACTGTTGTTTTATTTGCCTAAATAATTTAAATTCCAAAGTAATTTCCAAAGCTAAATCAATTAAATCAGAAAATGATTTGACTTTTGGACATTACTTTGGGGAATAATTTTAGAAGTCCCCCGAAGAGCCTAGTGGTTAGGATGTCCACCTCTGAATAATTGAAGGTTGGGGGTTCAATTCTAGGTACTCATCTCTAAGAGTTATGTGCGTTTTAAACAATTAATTATACTTAACTTGATTTAGCGGTGAAGGAAACATCATGAGGAAATCTGCATGCCTGAGAGTTCTCCATATTGTTCTCAAAGGAGTCAAAGGTATACTATTATATGTTCAGCCTGTCGCTGGCTCACTATAGAGTACGGTTCTCTTGAGTGTGAGAAGAGTTTTGGCCATAGTCTACCATGCTGGCCAAATGCGGATTGGTAGACTTCACACACCTTTGATAACATTTTGGAGAACTCTCAGGCGCATGCCTTAGGTTTCCACACGATGTTTTCCATCACCGTTAAAGCAATGATATTTAATTATTTACTTAAAATGCACATAACTGTTCTCCAAGAAGTTATAGGTGCGTGTAAAAAGTACTCTGTGATTCTCATTTCTCAGTGTTAGTATACCTCTATATTTAATGTACTCTGTGCATCAAACCTACTAATGAAAGAGTCATCACATATTCTTTTAAAAGTACTTATGAGACTTATATTAATCTAAAAATGCTTTTATACTATTATACTAGCTTCTAAAATTAATAATTGATTTCTTATCTAGCAGAAGAATTACTATAGCCTTTTTTAATCCCTTTCATAACTTTATTTTAATTAATATGAGTAGTAAAACGATTTGCGGATAGCTTATGTCACTCATAAAAACACCTCTCGAGTTGTTTCAATGAAAACCTCATTGACGTAAGATTTGTCGAGGTTCTTATATGACATCAAACTTCAAAACGCGTCCGCAATAGCATTTTTCATACAATAAATTTTATCGATAGTGTAAATGAACTGTCAAAACATTTTTTTGTCCACATCTATCTTTTGTGGACTGTCTCACCGAACCGTGATAGGAAAACCATATTTTGACATTGATGCTGTCATTAAATGATAGATGCAGTCGATTCGCAATCGGCCTGCTCGTCCAAACTGACGTCAAATACTGATTATATTAGTGACAATTATTAGCATTCTTAAGCATTCACTATATCACTAGCTGACCCGCCCCGACTTCGCGCGAGTTGAGTTTTTGAAAATCGGTGGAAGGGTGGATTTTCCAAAAATCCTAACACTTCTTTACTTATGCCCGAAAGCTCAAATCTTCTTAGAAATATTTAACTTTACAGACCAGCCCCCCAATTGTGTAAGAATAACCATTTCATGGCTATCGCAATCGTCAAGAATTCTGCCCTTTGGTTGGCTGTGAAGAACTGTAAACAGCGAATCAACCAATCAAATGGCAGATAAACAGCGAATCAACCAATCAAATGGCAGAATTTCTTGGCAATGTGATAATGTATTACGTGAACTTAAAACTAAAGCTACGAGGGTTCTAAACGCGCCCAGGTCTGTGAAGAGCCCACAACAAACTCTACTTTATCTTTTTTATTATCACTTTACAAAATCTGCACTTATACTTGTTAGAGCGATTACCCACAACACTTCCGTCATCCGTGATAATATCTCGGATGTGCCTCGGATTCAAATCGGACATATTATGACGGATTTCAAATCGGAGATGTGTCAAAAAATGTCCACTGATTAGCTTAGATTTGGATCAGAGACCGGAGTAGTGCGTAAGCAATATCCGAGTTCGGTCCGAGTTTTTTATATCCTTATTTTCACGGATTTGAATCGGATGAGTGCATTTACTGCTCTTAGAACTATCAAAGTTGTTTGGCAACTTATTCCCAGGCTTTCTTATCATATAAATAATCCTTTACGTTGTAATATGATTATTCAATGAGTTATAATTTTCACGTCATAATATAACAATAAACAGACTGGTCTGCTGAACACATTTCCTTCTCCACAATTACGAGAGTGGTAATATCTTCTTATCTATCAGCTAAGGTACTCTAACTACAGATTATATTTTTACGCTTTTACCTTTTAAAAAGCTTATCTCAAATCTTGTTAGCGCTTGGCAGTTCCGTAAACGAAATATCAAACTAATACTAGTAGGATACGAGATGTAAAGTCACTGCGACTTATAATTTTAGCATGGCCTCGTATGGCCAACTAGTCACGATTCTATACTTCAATCACATCGGCCGGATCTGATGTCACCTACTAGCAGTTTCAACTCTTATAAGTAGGGTCACCGGATGTATTCAGAATAGAATACATAGAATAGGGATAGCGAGACGATAATTTCTTCGATGTATTTTCTTTATCAAGAAACATTTTTGTTATCTATACAAAAAACCAAACCAAATATCAATGTTAGTTTTGTCAAAGCAAAAAAAATGCAGTCATCAGCCAAAACCGATGGCACGTCAACAATAAAGTGGAGACTAATCTTCCCAATGACTTCTGTAGCACACGAGTAGTGTCTGTAGTATATATAGAAGTCATTGAATCTTCCGAATAAATTTATCAAATTAAAATCGCATTTTGCAGATTTCGAAAATTTATTTTAATCGTGCTTCCTTTGGTGGTATTTCTAAGAGTGTCGGGTTTAAATTTTTGAGTTTTATCTTGTTACTATTAGGCCTCAAGGAGTTAAAAAGAAACGTAGCTTTTCTAGAGTTTTGAATGAGCCAGAGGTTGTATCGACTACAATCGACGACCGACAGAAAATCAACAAATCACTTATTGACCTGCCCTAGCAAAATATTATTTTCCTTTGTACTATAACATAAAAAATAAAAAGCGGTAATAGCTTACCTTTTCGGGATTCGGGAGGTACGATCCCGGGCACTCACCTCTAACTTTTCGAGGTTATGTGCGTTTTAAGCAATTAAATATAACGATGAAGGAAAACATCGTGAGGGAACCTGCATGCCTGAGAGTGCTCCATAATGTTCTCAAAGGCGTGTGAAGTCTGCCAATCCGCACCGGGCCTGCTGCGTGGCAGACTATAGTCTATTTAACCCTTCTCAGAGGAGTGGACTGGCGATGGGTTGATTGATTGACAAATAAAAATTTAGGTGTTACTTTTAGGGAGTCCAGAAAGAAACTGCTTTTCTAGAGTTTTGTACGAGCCAGAACAGACTATGCTAACTACAACCGATAGAAAATCAACAAATCACTAATTAATTGACCTGTCCTGGCAAAATATTTTCTTCCATTATTATGACAAATAATATCACGCCTACGCAAACATTTAATTATGATTACACCCAATTATGGCGGCGCACGTCCATGCGGCTGGATAACATAATAAACACAATGGATCGTTCGCGATTCACTAAGGTCACTGACCACTGTTGTTGGTGCCTATATTACTATCTATTTGCTAAACTCGGAACGAATGCGTCGTAAAAAAAATACAAACGAATGTTTTGGGTTTTTTTTAATGGCATTCCAATTAAAAATGGTAGGGCTACGACCCGGACTCGGAAAATAATGTACGTGTCTTGTGTGGGATAGTGGTCCACTGTATGAGGTCCTTTTTAGGCTACAAATCTAGTGATCTGGGCTCAGATATAGCGGTCTGTCTTATCATTTCATACAATATTTTAATAATATTCTAGTCAAGAGTAAACAGGCATAGGCAAGCGTGCTCCATCTTAGGCTGCATTATCACTTACCACCAGGTGAGATTGCAGTCCAGGGCTAACTTGTATCTGAATAAAAATAAAATAAAATAAATAGAAATAATTGTAATATTTCTGACTTGAAATGTAATTTGTAACATGCCGCATTGTCTGTTGTTGTTCCGACGAAAAAGTCTCAATAATAATGATAAGGCCCTGTCCCTGTCAAAAATTAATCACACGCCAAAACTTCTTTATGAACTTAGGTATATATGTATATCGAACATTTGAATAGAAAACCGTAACATTTCGCAACCAATATAACCGAATTCAACCACCGTGAGTTACTTCCAGCCAAGTTTATGGTTACTGTTGATCGAAACTAGCAATCAACAGTTATACTGCATATCATTGTTCGCGAATCGTTCTCGAGTCACGTACGATATGTAGATTAATGAGGAATGTGGAACGTAAAGTATGATTAGTTTCGGTTTGGTTGTAGTTAGATATAAACTGTAAAGGTGGGTATCCATTATGTTGGCTCCAATAATTTGTGCTCCGCGCGTCTTCAACAGCTCAAGTGAAAGCGGTACGCACATCACAGTGTTCATAAAGAGCGTTAAGCGAATATGTCGCCGACAGAGTTAGTAACTACCTAGTGCGGCATACATTTTATTTAATTCTGTACTAGATTATAAAAGACTTCCTTGGTATTTAGAATATAATTTTAAAAGAAATCACGTAAGAATATTGCTGTTGAATCTCAAATCACCAGAGCGCATTACAAAAAACATATACACTTGCGACACTGAAGACACTGAGCATCGCTTTGGTGAGCACAAATCGCCATCGCGCGGAGCGTGCAGCGTTGTACGCTCCTAGAGCGCGTTAGAGCACTTGCAAATGCGCGGAGCACAGTTAGAGCATGAACATAATGGAAACCCAGCTTTATGCACGAATGTCTCTATTATATCACTGCATCGATATTAGGCAGTGGTGCCTACATAGTGGTTAATATTGGTCCAAGGTTAGGTCAAAGGCTATACAGGGTGTTATTTTGGGAGCGGTCAGTAAGGCGAAAATATAAATAATAAACTAGCAAATGCCCGGTATGCGTTGCCAATGCTATTCACTCGCCGCCTATTGTAGGTCAAGATAGATTGCATAATATACTACAAACCTTTCCGCAAGTCCCAGCAACGACTGCACGAAGTGCAACGCATCAGTGAATGAATGAATGATTTGTTTATTCAATAAAATGTAGGTACAATATTTTAAACAATCTTTGATGAGCCTGAACTGGTGTTTGAATATTATCTACCTTAAATTAAAACATTCATTCATTTATCTTATATAAGTATACAGTAACGAACAGATATAGTCACTAATTTCTATATATTATGCTAGATATGGTACACAAAGGGTTTCCACTTTAAAAAAGAAACAATCTTTACGATTTACCACGTAGGTACTTATCATGTATAATTTTATTTTTGAAAAAATATTGTAAGCTAATTGATTTATTTCAATCGCCAGTTCTGAATTTAGAACTGACCCTGAAGTTAAATTTTAATAAAATATGCAATCGCAGACATTTTGAAATATCCTATGTGCTAATATCCGAAACTCATAATTAAAATGTTTCTTTTTTGTGGGCCATTTAATAACTTTTAAACATTTTATTATTCGTTAGGGTTGGCTCAATCGTTATTTATATTCTAACTCATCATTAATATCTGGTTACATCTAAAGAGTGTGGGCGTTTAAATAATAATCTTTTGATTTATTAAATCAATTATTAGATTCGCGTGATGGCTATATTTTTTTGTACATCAATAATGGCTTAATATAATGACTCTATCATCATTTTCCCCTGATTTTTTGGCTAATCGGCATAACCATATTTATGTTATGTATATTATACTATAACCACTTAATGTTTTGACCCAAACAGTTAATATTAATCAATTAAGCAATTATTAAATAAATATGTTAATTAATTAACACGACGATCAACATGTAGTGATCTTTCTTAAGCATTTCAATAGTCTCAATTTATTTATTAATCAGCATAGAGTCTAGTCATTACTCATATTATAAATGCGAAAGTTAGTTTGTTGGTTTATTGGTTTGTCCTACAATGACGTCACTTGGAACGGAGCAACGTGTTTTTTTACATGGGTATAGTTATGTAGAGTGTAGCTATGTAGTGTGACATAAGCTACTATGTAGGAATTCTTCAACGTGGATTTACGGTTTTTAAGAATTCCGTGGGAACTCTGATTTTCCGGGATAAAAGTAACCTATGCATGTCCCTAGGATGTAAGCTTACTCTGTACAGTACACGGCAGAAAATATTGTACATCGACCTTTAGACAGAGATAGCGGTCTCGTAGAGGATTGTATGAGTGAGAGACAACGCTCTACGCCGAAATCTCATTCAAAAGGTCGATGTACAATATTTCTTGCGGGCTACTATACCAAATTTCATTAAAATCGGTTAAACTGTTGGCCCGTGAAAAGCTAGCAGGCAGACAGACAGACACACTTGCGCATTCATAATATTAGTATTATATATATATGGGTAACTTTTAACAATTAATGCAAATGAGTTGGACAGCCCTGTCAAAGCAGTAAGCACAATAGCAAAGGTATGCTAATATAAAAGCGGACGTGTTTACGTAATCACATTGTGCCTCAAATTAATCCTAGGACACGTCGCACACACAAATTGTTGCTCCAATTCGCCGGTTTCGCAAAGCTAATGAAACCGCGGCCCTGGCGCGCCCGGCTCGCGCCGCGCCATCATACCGAAATGCAACCTGATTTCTTGGAAACTCGAAAATAGATTTTGTACAACCCTAACAGGTAAACAACCTCTGATTTCATAATGCACACTTCTCCGCTAAATTAATTGTCCGAATCATACATATTTGGTAGTTCCTTACACTATTATAAAATTGATTTTGTATAAAATTGTACAAAAAAAGATCCCTTAGAATATATACGACAACAATTTAAGAGATTTTAGAAATCCTACGTAAGTAGCCTACGTCGCTCTCCAGGTCTTTAACTTTATCCATGCAAAAAAAACACGATGATCCGTTACTCCATCGCGGGCAGGGTTGAATTGAATTCATGGGTATTGATGGCATGGGTAGTGATAAATAGAATTTAAAGCCGAAAAAGTACATAAACCTTTTCAAAACCCCGATAAAAGTTGGTGAGATTTTGATCAGATAATTCCTTGAAATTTTAATACTCTAAATCGTTGTAAAATCTAAATGGTCAGATATTTGTGATACAAACAGCTGATAGATTACGGAAATTATGCATCAATCTGATTACGGGAATTGCTACAATCTCAATCGTTGTGATTGGCTGAATTCATGGTATTTTGCAGCAACAATGCATTTTAGCCAAAAACGAGACAGTTTCGGCCAATCAGAGGTACCTAACTGCCATCGCTTTACGCAATGTAGATAGCTGTTATTGTACCGTAATAGAGCTTAACTAGCTTATGCTCGCGACATCGTAAATTTGTCAACTGCTGATGCCGTTCATAGTCTTATAGACCATTTAGTGGGCAAGCTAGATAAAGGAGAAAAGTGTGTAGCATTATTCCTAGACCTGGCCAAGGCCTTCGACACAGTTTCTACGCCTATTCTAATTTCCAAGCTCCAGTCTCTTGGAATTCGAGGTAACCAACTATCACTCTTTCAGAGTTACTTGACAGGAAGAACCCAATTCGTCAAAATAGATTCCTACATAAGCTCTGAATTACCAATTACACATGGTGTGCCACAGGGCAGTATTCTTGGCCCGAGCTTATTTTTAGTCTATATGAACGACTTATGTAACCTTCACCTAGATCAAGGTATGATATTTTCCTATGCCGACGATACAGCTCTCGTCTTTTCTGCTAATACCTGGTCGGAGGCTTATCGGCTGGCCCAAAAAGGTTTTGACACCGTAAGAAACTGGCTTAACGACAATTTGTTAACCTTAAATATCACTAAAACTAAATGTCTTAATTTGTCCATTCGAAACTCTACAATTCCTTCAGGTAACTCTCTACCAAAGTTGATTGCCTCATCAATTCAGGGTAGCTGCGCATCTGATAGTAATCTCCAACAAACTATTGATAATGTCACTTCCATAGGATATCTTGGCATAGTAATTGATTGCAACCTAACCTTTAAAAAGTATATTGAACACCTATCAAACAGAGTACGTAAGCTTATCTATATATTCAAGAAACTGCGTCACTCAGCCGAACCTGAAATCTTGAAAATGGTCTATCAAGCACTATGTCAGTCTATCCTTAGCTATTGCATAACCTCTTGGGGTGGTGCAGCTAAAACCCACCTTATTCAAATCGAACGCGCACAAAGAGCTGTACTGAAAGTGTGCTGCTTCTTGCCGCGTTGGCATCCTACGCATTTGTTGTACGAGTATTGTAGGGTGCTAACAGTACGTCAATTGTTTGTTCTCGCGACTGCTCTGAAGCAGCACTCGTGTATGAATTACAACCAAGAATGCACCCGTCGTAGGCCCCAACTAGCAACATATAGTAAACGAAATACTGCATTTAGCCGTAGGTTTTTTGTCTTCCTTGGACCTTATCTTTATAACCAGTTGCATAAGATTCTTTCTCTCCACTCTTTGAATAGGTATAAATATAAATCTTCTCTTAAGGAATGGCTTCTGAAACAAACTTACTCGGATACTGAAAGACTTCTGGATATTCTAGTGTAACCCCAATTGTACACAAACATAATATAGCAAAGATACTCACATATGCACACTTATACATGCTCACTCACTTTCACCCCCACACACACGCACTCACGCCCACACAAACACAGATAACATGGACTTCCACACACATATTATTTTCTTTAGCTCTTTAGTTTAGTTAGTATGTTAGTTAGTATGTAGTTAGCTTTGTATTCACCGAGCTGGAGGCCCTGTTTTCCGAGACACAGTTTCTACTAGTTCGGAATACAGGTGCACAGTATTGTTTTGGTAAGAATTTTATAATAACTAGTTTTAAGGTCTCAATACTAACAAAAATATGAATTGTATTTGGTGGAAATAAATGATTTTATTATTTTATTATTATTATCGTCCGAGTGGACAATACGAAATTCAAACCCTTATTTCACCCCCTTAGGGGTTGACTTTTCAAAAATCCTTTCTTAGTGGATGCTTACGTTATTATAATAGCTATCTGCATGCCAAATTTCAGCCCGATCCGTTCAGTAGTTTGACTGTGCGTTGATAGATCAGTCAGTCAGTCAGTCAGTCGCCTTTTCCTTTTATATATTTAAACTAGCTTATGCTCGCGACTTCGTCCGCGTGGACCACACAAATTTCAAACCCCTATTTCACCGCCTTAGGGGTTGAATTTTCAAAAATCCTTTCTTAGCGGATGCCTCCGTCATAGTAGCTATCTGCATGCCAAATTAGTGTCCTATAACAAAAATATATCAGCTATTTTTGTATCCAGCGCCTCGGCATTTTTAATGGATCCGCTGTCTTTTGGCAAATGTGTAAACGAGAGATATAAAGCTTATAATATCAATCATGTCGGTCCAGTGAATACTATTGCAAAGGCAAAATAGTAACAATTAATAATTCAATCCAACCTTCAGTTATTCGATACAAAATAAATTACACCACAACCTGTTAAGGAAACAAGAGCTAAGTATTGTGAAATAAAGCGTTCAGAGAACCGACTCGAGTCCAAACGCTCTAAATAAAGCCCAATGGTTGCCCCAAATTATAAAGTACCCTAGTCAAGAGTGTGTCAAAACAGGTATAAGTTAGAGTTCCGCAGTCGTATTAGTTGCTATCAAATTTGAGTAATATCTACATAGACCATACTAATATTATAAATGCGAAAATGTGTCTATCTGTCGGTCAGTCTGTCTGCTAGCTTTTCACAGCCCGACTTTACCGATTTTAATGAAATTTAGTACAGAGCTAGCTTACATCCCGGGGAAGGACATAGGCTACTTTTGTTCCGAAAAAATAACATGTTTCCATAGGAACACGGAAAATTCAAAAGCATGATATCGTTCCCGACATTTTGTTCAAATATCGTCAGTTCCTATAGTTTATTTTTAAATGGCTGTGACACACAGGTACACAGACGAAACTACAAGAGTGCCTTGTTTTACCACGGAACCCTAATACCCCAGTGGAAACAGAATTTCATATACAATACTAGCCCTGACAACGCCCTAGTGGCGCAAGATTTAGTCTAGACCGAACCAGTTAGGCCGAGCAGGTTTCCGTTTACTTTTCTAGATTCAATATTGAAGTAAATATTTACAGAGCATTTTCTCAGGTATGTAATGCATGACAACCTCTCATGTCTAAACGCGTCACTATACAAATTATAATGAGGCTTTGTCGGTAGAATGATAGCTCATTATCATTATCATCTCTACTTATCGCCCGGCCTTGTACTGAGCACGGGTCTCCTCTCAGAATGAGATGATTGCTAATCACAGCTTTGAGAAAAGCACAACTTTGAGAATCCAATCTGTGACTTTCTTATAAAAATACATCCTAATCACTAGGCCGTAACGGATTTTTCTAGACAAATATTAATTAACAAAACATTTTAAGTACTTAAAAGCTTTTATTACCATGACATCATAACAAGAATAAAGGTCTGGTCAGATAAAACGCGACGGCAACAGTACCTACTACAGAACATTATACTTACTTTTTTTTTTTGAAAATGAAAAATATTCATTTAACAAAACAGTTTTGCCAATTTTAACATTGTCTACACACACAAGGTAGGCCTGTGTCGTGGGTACCTGATTCGCATTAACAATAAACAATGTAACCGGTAAATTGACGCACGGTTCACTAGACTAACATTCACTGAACTATTTTTAATAACTGCATGAAGCACGTCAAGTTCATATTCTTTTATACAGTTCCTTGTATCACAATTCGCAACCTGTAGGAGACGCATTGGACAAGTGTCCGTCACGCTTTTTTTCTGCCCAAGCCTCGGCCAGAAGCTCGGCCATAGACTATACGCAGGTGGACTCAGCACAATATAATTAATTCTTTCAGCGCGTGCGTGCGCATGTTGTAATCAATCGGAAGTGATGGTACGAGTGTAAGTCATCAATTTGCCGATAAAGGCTCTCGCAGAATGGCGTACGCGGTCGAGTTGCATAAGCTATCTCGTCGATAATACCTGGGGCACGTTTGTTGTCAGTTTTTACATAGAGTGATCTATGGTTGAGTGTTGCCATTTCGTAAAAATAAAAAATCTACTGCAGTGTTCCAAGTCCGTTAATTGTCCCATTCAAAACGTATCCCCTTCGTGACACCTCTCCCATATCACAACATCTAGGGGACGCGTTGGACAAGTTGCCGCCACACGTTTTGTCTGTCCAAGCCTCAAAAGTCGACCATACACTATGCAGGTGGACTCAGCACAATATAATCAATTCGTCCGGCGCGTGCGCATGTTGCAATCAATCGGGCGTGATAGTACGAGTGTAAGTCATCAATTTGCTGATAAAGCCTCTCGCAGACTGGCGTACGTGGTCGAGTTGCGTAAGCTTATCTCGTAGATAATATCTGGGGCACGTTTGTTGTCAGTTTTTACATAAAGCGTGTTATGCATCGGTGTGATTTGACCTCCAAGGAATAGGTATTAAAAGAGAATATATATAAGCTGTGGTATACGTATGTATCACACTTGCATCGCGCTATCCCATCAGTTACGCATAGTACGTATATTGAGTAGTAGAACAATGTATTCCATGTTTTTTCCCGAGATATTCGAGTATCCTTGACCGCAAACCTGCTTTGTAACTCAAAATTTGTATTAGAACTTTTAACAACAACAAAAAATGCCCCAATGATGCAATTTAAACTACTCTTGTTAAGACAACAAACAGTTTATTCGACAATCTCTCATAATGATTCACAGATTAATGATAAGCCCCGATGGCGAAATCGGACCACCTGCCGAAAACAAAACTCCGGTTATTAATCACGACATTAATTTATAAACGTAGGTACATCCCATTTAATTATGGACTTAACTAATCGATTAAAGATTTTTCTTTAGATAACACTCCTAACAAAAGCATCGTAAAAGTGATCGCATACCTAAGTCCTAAAGGAGGCGCAAGAGCCGAAAGAAACGCACGCAAAGCATAGCTAATAACGCAAAATTAATGCAATGTGATCTACGTAACGAGATGGTTTCAATATTGAAAATGCATGTGACGTAAGCAGCATTCGGTCGTTTTTTTTTAAAGAATTGATTGATTGATCACGCTCATCTAAGAAACGCTGATCATCCCATTTAATACGGAAATGAATTAAACCGATAGACCTTCAAGAAACGCACGCAAAAATTAACTGTTTCTTACAACTTCAGTAGCAAGATTCCGCCACATAGTTGACATCGACGATATGTTCATAAATTCAGCATATTTCGGCATTAATATGACTCCAAGTCTCGCATTACAATTAAAGCTGACGCGCGTCGTATGATTCGCATTTTCAGTACTGAAAAATTGCATCTTGCGGCTTAGGGGCTCTGAAGGCTTGCGGATCTGCAGTGTGCGATCTCCCTTATTCTGCTGAATAAAATCGCAAGTTGTTTATATCGAGTTCTAACCACCTGTTCTCTCTTGGTCTTGAATAAAACGTATATATTGTTTTATATTTTCCCGGCAAGATAGCTAGGCTTTTCATGAAAATCAATACCAAAAGTGTGTTTATTTGTTGGTTTGTTAGTTTATTGGTTTGCCCTTCAATCACGTCTGTCTGACTGACTGACTGGACTTGCTATTGCCGACCTATTTTTGAATCAACTTGATTATCGCCATTTTGGCGCTGATAGCAGCAGTAAGCGTCATATTGCGAGCGTACTCGGAACTAAATGTTAGTATTTAGGCAAAGACTATTTGACAAAAAGTGCCCGCTACGTACGCTTGGTGAGCGCTTTGAATCGGTACAAAAAATTACTGTCATTTTGTATAAAATAAAATAAATAAAATAAAAATCTTTTTTATTCAAATAAACTTTTACAAGTAGGTACTTTCGAATAGTCGGATGCATCTACCACTGGTTCGGAATGCCTTTCCTACCGAGAAGAACCAGCAAGAAACTCGTATGGAATACCTTATCTAGCGTGCTGTACAGATATCCGTGTCCAATACCGACAATTCCGCATTGACATAATTACTACAAAGCTTTTGACCTTTCGTACGGAGAACCTTGTAATTTGTGTGTCAGTTATTTAACTAATTACAAACATAACTTATGGTTAATAATAGGCATAATAAATCATTACGACACAAAGACACAAAATGCCTATAAGTACGTAACAAAAGTTTACATAGTACTTATTTGGCAGAGTCAAAGATTCATTATTTAAGTTATCAATCCATACCCGACCCACTATCGAGGGTCTCCTTATTTCTTTATCCACCCGGATTAATTGATGAATTAAGAAATAAGGAGCTAAAACGACACAGATATATACTACGAGATCGTCTCGTTTTAACTGAAACTTAAGTCAAAGCAAAGCTCTATAGATCTGAACCTAAGACTTAAGCGGGCTAACTTCGAAAGGATATGGTAGCTTAATTTATACCCTGTATCCCTTATAGCCTTATGCCCTTATACAATTTATCGCTTTTTACGCGACATCATACGGGAATGCTAAATAGCTTGCGGGCAGGTCTTTGCCGGTAGGGTGGTAACTAGGCCACTGACCACCACCTTTAAACCCCTAATAGCCGGACACCCTCGATCGCAAGCTTAGGCAGTTGCTTAGCCTAAAAATCGGCCCACGCCCGTTCAGTACCCTCATTCCGCAAATTGTCTTGATTACGTCACTTTTGAGTCCACCAATCACAACAAAGCTTTCTCCTCTGTCCTCCGCCAACATTTTACGATTTTATTTTCATGCAAAACCTTGTATATGCGTAATCTTAAGGTTGAATTCTCTTTGTAACTAGACACAAGACGACCACGCCTGTGACAAATTTAGAAAATATAAACTTCTTATTACCCCTGCCGGGAATAGAACCCGGACACTCCCATTTATAAGACCACAGCGCTCGATCGCTCATCACCATACTCTCAAGAATGCGGGTACGAATACTGTACATCACATGGTAAATACTGCTCTACACTCCATTTAGTTACGGCATTTAGTAAATAAAGCCTTGGAATTTGTGTGGTCTCTACTTTGAAAGGGTATATCATGACTCAGTCATGCCAGCTTTGCTATAAATGTCTTGAACTCACGGGTTCTGAAACGTTGTAGAATATGTACAAGTATTTACACATTTCCATCAGATTCTTATGCATATCAAGCATGTACCGAAACCAAAGACAGACTTGCAATCTTAATTTGGTGAAAACTTGGAGGGACAACTTGGTTAGAAAAGTTGGATAGCTTCGTTCGGCTGATTTAGTGTTCCATAGTAAAACAAGGATCCATTATAGTCTCATTTAGACTCTAGTCCATCTGTTCGTCTGGCCGTCCATGTCTGTGTTTAATCCATTTAAAAAAAAACTATAAGAGCTATGCCTAGCACAGTTATAGGGACTTGTTACCGCTGAGCTGAGGCATAAATTAAATTTAGAAAAAAAACTGGATACCTCCAAATCTTGTTTTAACCCCTCGAGCAATATTTTTATATTATATAGCAATCGTTTAATACGTAGTTTAAAGTCACTGTGAAGTTTTTAGACAGTCTTTGAAACTTGCTTTATCGAAATAATGATGGTCTTAGCAAGTAGCATAACTACGGAACTCTCGTATTAGGCACGCACTTGCCCAGTATTTTTTTTGAAAATCCTTTCAAAGCGGATATGCTATTTTTGTTGCACTCCGTGAATTGTCAAGTCCAATATATAGTCAGTAAATAAACAACAAAGTAGACAATGGACATTAGACATGTAACATGCAATTAATGCCGATACATCATGTTATGATACTCATTCACGATTTAAGATAACATCTCTCAAGTCTAGACAGTTTGGCACGCTTGCGCCCGAAGGTTTTAGTCCATACTCTATCATATTATAGAGTTTCGAATGGAACATATATTTTTTTAATTGGCTTTAACAGCGCTGGGTTCTAGCGTTTGGAATCTGAATAGAACAGACCGCTGCAGCTGACCTAACAGATTAGATACTTAGACGATAGGTCTAGATCTAGAACCTTGAGATATTGCATGTACAGTACGCGACAGGTCACTCACACAGCCAGTGGCGAATAGCGCGGGCGTGTGGGGCTCATACCCAATTGCCATCTCGACCTGTCGCGTACTATAGGTTCTCTCCTATAGGTCCAATAAGAAAGGATTCCAGAATTTTTACCCGAGCGAAGCCGGGGCGGATCAGCTAGCCCATCCTAATTACAAATGCGAAAGTGTGTGTCTGCTAGCTTTTCACGGCCATTCTTTTTAACCAATTTTGAACAGATACTTACCTACAGAAACTTGCACCCAAAACATAGGCTATTTTTTGTTCCGGAAAATCAAAGAACTTTCACGAGGTTTTTTTTTTAAATTCATCCACGAATTCATGGACATTATTCACTTGATACAATAATCCCGGAAAATCAAAGAGTTCCCACGGGAAACCGAAACGGGCGAAGTCGCGAGCCATCTAGTAAGTAACGATAAAATTAGCTTTCATTCTGTAGGAACAGTTATGGAGTAATTTATTTTCGATCAGCAGCTAATAATATGCTTTCTCCGATGAAGGTCAGCAGGTACCTATAGTGTGGCTACTTAGCTTTCAATTACCGCACCCAAGTCTATCGCAACATTGTGTTGGTGTTTGGTGACGCGGGGGGGAGACTAGAACCCGCAGGGCGATTGTCTAAAACCTGCATCAATCATTATTACAATCTCAATTGTTCTGATTGGCTGAATTTGTGCGATTCTTGTTGCAACAATGCATTGTGGCCAATAGTGAGCGAGCATTAACCAATCAGAGATGATTGCGATCGTGACATTGTAGCTGTCAAACAACCGCGGTAGGGCCACTAAGCTGTGGGATAGCGACTAATCATATCGAAATCTTTAAGGGCGGTTACGCACTCATCCGATCCGAGTCCGTGAAAATATGTTCCGAGATAGTCATAAAACTATGTAATTGTATGGTAGCTTATGACACACTAGCAGATGCCCGCGACTTCGTCGGCGTGGAATTAAGTTTTTAAAAATCCCGTGGGAACTCTTTTTTTCCGGGATAAAAAGTAGCCTATGTCACTCTCCAGGTCTTTATCTATACCCATGCAAAAAATCACGTCAATCCGTTGCATCGTTGCGACGTGATTGAAGAACAAACCAACAAACACACTTTCGCATTTATAATAAGGGTAATGATGACGTAGATATTTTTTTTATATCTGTATTTTCACGGATTCTGATCGGATGAGTTCGTGGTCGCTCTAATGCTCAATCGGTCTTTATGCGTGATATCTATATAAATAACAGCATACGCAGTACCACAGCTGGACGTAGGCGTACCTAATATTTAATTTAGGTCAAGGGTGTTTTTTTTATTTTCATCAAAAAAAAAACACTGCTACAATTTACATTGATAGGCTACACTAGGTAAAGAAAAAATCTTGTGTGATCAAATCAGAAATAAGGAAGTCCGTAGAAGAACCGAGTAGCCGACATACCTCAACAGGTTGCTAAGCTGAAGAGGCAATGGGTAGGGCACATAGTTCGAAAACCGGAAGACTCTGGGGCTCTACAGAACTATAGAATAGCGATTGCCATCTCGATCTTTCACGTACTATATTTAGTAAAGGCAACAAACTGACTGACGATGGATCACACAAGTTACAAAGCCTTGTTAAAACGTTTTGAATGAAGTTTTTGTTGAGTAATACTTAAAACTATAAATATAAATATGTGTTTGGAGACAGAAAACTCTTTGTCAAGCACCTACTGTAACATTAACAAGTCATTACTAAATAATAACTAGTAATAATATGACACATATTTGCGAAGACTGCAACTGCAATCGCAAAGAAGTACGCCAAGAGTTGCATCAGAACCAATAGAATACAGCCTTTAAACATTTCAACGACGTAAAGCAATCAAAGTGTGACAACTTCCGCGATTTCAACAACGCATTCCGAGAACGCTGGAATGCAAATTGGGCAAATAATCCATAGCTGAAAGATTACTAAAATAAGGCAAACTAACCACAAAACACTCAACGAAGCGCGATTAGCTAAATTCGAAACTTTGAAAATTTAAGGTCCAAACGCATTTGCGCTGCGCTGCGCATAGTTACCTGCCACATCGCTCAAGAGCGACTTGATTCATACAAACTCATACAAATTATTTGTCGCGCCGTTTCGCCCCTCGTCGCGTAGAAGTTGCCTGCCGCGTCTAGTTCGCCTAGCTCCATACAAACTCTACAGTAGCCGGCAGGAAATATTGTACCTACATCGACCTTTAGAAAAATATTTAGGCTTCGTAAAGCGTTGTCTCTGTCACTCATACCTATATGACGTTTTGTCGGTCTCAACGACAGAGATAACGCTCTACGAAACCGTTATCTCATTCTAAAGGTCGATGTACAATATTTCCTGCCGGGTATTGTAAACTATATTTGCCGCGCCGCGTCGCGTAGCACAAATGCGTTGGGGCCTTTACGCAGTCCATCTTTTGTAAACATCGTATTGTAACACGAACACTAATCGGCGGTTTTGTTTCTTATGATGCGGTTAATTGTTGCTTATTTGCGCGGGGAGGAGGTGGAGAGGGAGTAGGACAGATAATACTTGCGGTTTGTACGAAAAAGACAATCGCTACAAGTTACAACTAATGATCAACCATTTAAAAAATATATAACTTCTGCACGAAAAGAGTACCCAAAAAGTATTGCGAAATAGTACCCATTTAGTAGCGCTGAAAGTCGTATAGAATCAGAAATGAGATCTGTAAAAGAACAAGAGTAACCTACGCAACTCAACGGGTTGCGAAACTGAAGTCCCAATGGGCGGGGCACATAATTCGAAGTACCAATAGACATTGGGGTCTCAAGGTACAGGAATGGCGACTTCCCGAGCGCAGCGTCGGCAGATCCCCCACTAAGTAGACGGAGGACATCAAGAATCGCAGCCCGCAGGGAGCCCCTAAAACCAAACAGTGTAGACGTGTGGAAGTCCCTACAAGAGAGTTATGTCCAGCTGTGGACGTCAATTTTTGACGGTAACCACGAATCGTAAAACAAACAATGGAATGTGACTTTGATAAACTCATTGATACGAGTACGCAATTAATTATTATAGTATAATACAAATCTATTTCCCTGCCCTTTCGAATCGAATTCCGGAAGTAAATTAAAGTACCGGAAGTTTGGGCCAAGTCTAAATAACCCTTGACATTCCAACGCAATATTTTTGGGACATGCATCGATATAAATGACAAGATATGCCCAAGCGAACAAAATTTTTCACGTTTTTGGAACCAAACAGATCAGCGCCACCTCTTAGATACTAATGAACGATCCGTTTGAAATCCAGACGTCACTGAGGTTGCATTAGTGCTAAAGCACCACTGAATCGGTGCCATTTTGTTTGTTCAATAGACCTGTCCATACGAAGTAATATATAAGTCAATGGGGACATGCCTTTTACTCGTAAATATCTGACGTTTTGGTTCCACTGAAGCATAATGAACTCACGACTGAAAAGCCAAGGATGAGTTTCTGTCGTGCTAGTCTCTTAATACTAAGATAGCTTAGAGGGCAGAATAGCAGACGTTATCTATGATGCAAGTCATCATTGGAACTTGCGTAGACTAGTGTTAGATGAGCTGACAATGACTATACTGCAATTTATAAGAAACTGCATGGGAATGCCGCGAAGCCTTATCTTCCTGAGAAGAATTCCGAAAAATATCCGTTCGATTTATGCCAAAATTTAAACATTGAAAATTCGATATTAATAAAATGGTTTACATACATCGATGTTTACACACTGTTTAAAACGGCAATCTATACTTTTGTTCATGATACACCGCAGAGATAGAGTCATTTATCAACAAAATTTTCTTAGGCATAATCTAAATAGTCTATTTGCATAGTTATCATCTAATTTCTACGTGTTAAATTATCGGATAATGTCAGTGTAACGGATTGCACCAAGTGCAATTTTACATATCCATTTTCCAAATCACATAATAAATTAGTTTATAGACGCATCAAGTAACCCACACCATTGTTCTAGCAAATAACACTTCAATTTATTCACCCATTAAACTGACTCATCACACCAGCTAATGGTCACAAACCATATTAAGTACAGCATCGCAGCGGTCGCTTACAATCATGATGATCTCTGTCTAACGTAATTATAGTTTATGCGCTATGACAAATGACTCGGTTACGATAATCGCTTTTGTGAGCTAATAACTGATCGTAAGAGCAACGTTTTAATTAAAACACCGTATTGATTTACAAATAGATTGCTCCGTTGTAGGTATAATTACGGATGTAGATTTCTGGAAATCTCAAGAGTAAATTTATGATCTAATCGACCTCTCTACCTTTACAAAGAATGTCATTTTTTAAAGGAGCACAAGTATAATAAAGGTGGTAGATACAATGACAATAACATACTTAATCATATCTGTTATATCGTATGGTATCTTAGTAATTTACTTGGCTGGCTTTTGCTTGAAACACGTTGAGCTTATGCTCAGGTTGAAAAATTACCGGAATAACCAGCTCTTAGTTATAAGATGTGATATCAAAACTATTTTTATATTTCAGAAAAGAGTCATTCGATCAATTTATAAACATCTTGAGAAAACCTGCATACCTGAGAGTTCTCTAGAATGTTCTCCGCACTAGGCCAGCATGGTGGACTATGGTCAAACCATTCTCATTTTGAGAAGAGACCCGTGAATCGGCGATGGGTTGATGATAATACCACGCTAGCCAAGTGCGGATTGGCAGACTTCACACACTCGATAGATACAGTTTTTCAATAGGTACTTACTCATAATAAAGGCAGATAGAGTCGACTTGATTAGGACAGACAAAGCGAAATGTACGTGACTTTTATTTGCAGACAATTATAAGCCTTGAACTGCCCTAATTTGCAACTAAACACAAAGTAAAGCGGGCATGCATTTTCTCGTCAATTTGGACAATGCACACGTACCATGACTGTGGTAGTTTGTGTGCTTTGCGGAGTGTCCCAATTCCCACAGCGCTTACGAATCCATGTTAAGTTTACAAACAAAGCTGAAATTAATTTATTGTTCGCGTCATTTTAGGATGATCTCCATAGTGCAAGGTCTGAAGTTTCTTAATAGATTACGCGCCCAGCAGACATTAAAAGGTATCGATATAAATGACAAGATATGGTCAAGCGAACAAAACTTTTCACGGTTTAGAAACCAAATATACCAGCGCCACCTCTTAGATACTTATGAACGACCCGTTTGAAATCCAGACGTCACAGAGGATGCATTGGTGCATAAGGACCAATGAGTCAGTGCCATTTTGTTTGTTCAATAACCCTGTCCATACGAAGTTATACCTATATAAGTCAATGTTAAAAGGTAACTTCAATCCGTCATAGGAACTAAAAACTCAATGTCCTGATATTATGAATACAATTTTTGACAGCAATTTCCACTGTCCACTTCATTATTTCCAAATAACTTGCATCGAAGACAAATCACAAGTAGAGGTCTTCGTCTCACTTCGGATCGCGCTTCGGTGCGCACTATTAGCATTTTCTAGCAATAAAACTTTTGAAATGGTTTTAAAGTTCATTCCAAAATACTGTATAGATTACAATAGTAGTAGTAGCGTATGATTGTGTAAATATTGTGTGTGTTTTGTATTATAATCATAACCTTTTTTCATGTTTTTCTTTACGCTTCCATTTAATTGTGAGCAAGACTGTTAACAATTCTTTAAGCGAAATTATCACTCTACTTTATGCATACAAATACTTGAGAACGGGACATGTTTTGAGTCCCTGCATATTATCAATATTTATTCACTTTCTCAACCATTACTTTGCTTTATCTTTACGTGCAGTGAGATCAGCTTTCCCCCTTTCCCTGACCGCTTTCCAAATGTTTGGTTGCCTGCCAAAGTTACAAATACACGTGAAATTGAGAATAAACTCGTGACTTGAATTTCCTTTTGCACCTTGAAATTGCATTATCATTTTAGTAGTTTCTAACACTTAAATATTTTTCCAACCACCTACCACCAACGCGGGGTGATTCGGTAACTTAGTGATCATCACTGCATTTGACATTTATTTTTAATCCATTGTATGTTGGTATTCTACGAAAAAATATTTTTACATCGCTTAGTAAAGCAGCAATGTAGAACCAACCAATTTCAAATGATGGCTTTCATGCAGTGATGATATCAGTCTCTTCGCTGGCACCGTGTCGTATTCAGGAATAGGAGGGTATCGTGAACAGTAGGCGTCTACAATAGTCATAGTTTTACTTTACTTGTATACAACAGGGTAGAACAACCAAGCTCCTCTTCAGACCAACCACTCGCCGTTGGAAAAAACTGCTTGGAAGACATCGAATCAAACGTAAACATACCTTCTTCCGCAGTTAAAATGGGATTGTAGTATTTTTAGTGTAGGTAAGTATCCATGCTAAGGCAAAGGAGCTGTAGCAACAGCACGACCTTAGACCGGTTTGGTAAGAACGTGAAGGGCGTCCGCCGCTTAAAAATTACGAATTCTACGCACCTGTTCGTAGTACAGCCACAATGCATTTTTTTTTATGTGTCCTGGTTTTAAAGGCCTTTTAAAGCAGACATTAAAAACCAAGACAATCAAACTATTGCGATAGTAAGTAATTTAAAGAGCTGTTCCAATCAAGTAGCAAGTAGCCACAGTTTTTTTATTCCGTTACAAGTTAGCAATTAACTGCGATCTCATCTATACTTGGAAAGAGTATAGCAGTTTTATTAAACCCTTATCGGTTTCCTCGCGGCATCGTACCTCGCTTGGCAGCACGGTATGCCGGTAAGGCGGTAACTAGCAACGGCCAATCCTACCAGACAAAAATGCAATTCTGTATGAAAGAGACGTACAAAAATGAGGTACTTGGAAAAAAAACTATTTGCCCGTCTGGAAGAAAAACTAAGTATTCGGGGATCGAGGATAGTTTACGCCTTAACACATATATTAGACTAGCTGACCCGCCCCGGCTTCGCTCGGGTGGAATTTAGAAAATCGAGGTGGGGGATTGAATTTTCAAACATCCTAAAACACGTATTTCTTTATTTGTGACCGAAACCCCAAATACCAATTTTCATGCAAATAACTTGAAAAATGACGGACTTTCATACAACATTTTATCCCATATTTAACCCACTTAGGGGTGGAATTTCGAAAAATCCTTTCTTAGTGGATACCTACTCTTTACAAAGAACACACCCTCAAAACTTCATGTCTCTAGGACCAGTGGTTTAGGCTGTGCGTTGATATATATGTCAGTCAGTCAGTCAGTCAGTCAGGACTTTGAATTTTATATATATAGATATCTGAACTCTGGAGCCCCTATTAAATTTTGTTTACTTACATATTCTAATACTACTTACTAGCATCGGTAAGCTCACAGAATAAATGAACACTAAGCTGATTCCCACCTCCGTGGGTATGCCAATCACTTTGAAACAGTCTAAAAATTCAATGAATGTAATCGCAACCGTTAGAAAAGCAATAAAATGACTTAAGTATGCCCGCTGCGTTAGACTGGCCATGTGAAAAATTCTTTAGCCTTATGGTCATTTACAAGGTGCTAATCGCTTTGAACGACAAGACTGATGACCGTTTCGGGCGTTATTGTGTGCTTTGATGATTCGAATTAGCAAACTTATCAACAAAAGGCTGGAAAACCCATATAGCATTTTAAATAAACAAGGTACCTACTTTTGGAAACGTTTTTAGCGTTTAAACTATCGTGAGTGATTTCCATTATATATAATATCTGTCCCGGCTTTACTCACTGCGTAACTGCGTTCACATCCGCGACGCGTGCGCGAACTGACTCATTTGAAAAAGGACCCCGGATGGGCTCGAAACTAGTCGGGCTAACGTCGACTAAACGCGTGAGTAAAGCCGGGACAGATATTATATATTTTGGAAACTTCTTGAGGTGTCGTGTCAGTTAATTCAGAGTTGCTTTGTTCAAAAATAACCACAGCGAACAAAAATTAAAAACCCCTTTTAATGCCTAATGATAATCAATGGCCTACTTTATTGTAGACTAGATAATGCTCGCGACTTCGTCCGCGTGAATTCAGGTTTTTTAAAATACCGAGGGAGCTCTTTAATTCACCGGGATAAAAGTAGCCTATCTCCATCCCCGGGATCTAAGCTAACTCTGTGCAAAACGGTTGGGCCGTGAAAAGCTAGCAGGCAGACAGACACACTTTCGCATTTTTAATATTATAGTATGGATGATCTAGATTATAGACAAAAGGACTTGCCAAACTGTTTCAGAGTAGTTTGGCGGAATAATATTTAATCCCCAGAATTCGTGCAAATTACGTTGTACCTAATGTTTCCAACACATAAAAGCACGTGAAATTTTTTGAATAAAACAATTAAGTTTTGTAGAAAACTTAGATATCGTTGTTGTTTAAACTAATAGATATCTTGCGCCGTTTCTACAAGATATACCAAAAGGAATACTCTCGGTCAAAATCCACACATCGACCGGTAGCCCGAGATGGTGAATGTACAAAAACCTAAACAATTGATAGTCAAACACCGATCTACCAACATGACAGAATCAGTGTAAACATACCTAGAAAAACCCACACCGGTCGATGACGAGGGTCGAGAATAACCGCCAAGGGACCGTAGGCGCATAATGACCAAATGATATGACGACGCATGCGTAGGCGACGCGTGCGCCGCATCATAAACACCTCATGCGAAACGTTTATAGCATGCAACGTAGGCGTGACGTAAGCTAAACAAGAATAAACAATAACATTAACAAATATAGAAGCAGAAATTGATAGAAAGGAAAAGGTTTACTTTAAATTTAGCGAAGCAAAGATAGTAGGTAAATCAATAGTTTATAGCTCGACTAGCTTATTCCCGCGACTTCGTCCGCGTGGACTACCCAAATTTCAAACTCATATTTTACCCCCTTAAGGGTTGAATTTTCAAAAATCCTTTCTTAGCGGATGTCTACGTTATAATAGCTATCTGCATGCCAAATTTCAGCCCGATTGGTCCAGTAGTTTGAGCTGTGCGTTGATAGATCAGTCAGTCAGTCAGTCAGTCAGTCACCTTTTCCTTTTATATATTTAGATTCAATTCAAATCAATATCGCGATTGAATAGAAATTGGTACTGATTCTGAGTGCAACTAAAATTTAGAGTACTCGCATCTCTTTCTTACCAAGTAACAAGAAAAGGAAAAACAACCCTAATTTAATCTAGAACAGTCAAACCTCGTGATTTTATTGTGCGCCCAAAACGCAGACTCAGCGAGAACCGATAAGAATTAAGACAGTTGTCCCGAATTAGATGTTAAATACCGATAAAGAGGAAAAGAATAGTCTTAATATCAAAAGAGTAAAAAAACTTAAAAATAATAATGAGAGCAAAAGATTTCAGAGGAGAAGGAGCCGATAATGTTAAATCGAAGACCTAATTTTAAAAATATGCAAAAATCAGTGGATCAAAAGAGATTTAAAATAAATAACCCTGAGTAGGTAGGTATTACAAAAATACGTAAATTACGCGCCTTTCTTATTTAATGGACAAGAAGGTAATCCTTAGCATCATCAGTCACGTAAGCTTAAAACGTCTTGGTCGTAACTCATAATGTCAGTTAACGGTGATATGCATTTCAAATCCGCAGATGATTACGGTATGGGAAATGAACACACGTAAACAAACGGGAATAAAAAGGAGGAAAATCCATTTGTAGAAGCTTTGGACTCGTAACATCACGTAACATGAATCCATGACGACAGGTTTGCTGCGTGCACCTACAACTATTTAAATCGTGTCCGTAATGACATCATATGAAATTTTAGTAACGTCACAAAACAGTTCGAAGATGACAGTCTACTTAAACATGAAGTTGTACAAATGATTCATTGAGAGAATAAACTATGGGTTAATTTTTAAATGGCCTTCGTCGATGACCGATGATGACTAATTTGCAATGTTCTCAAGTGATAAATGACCGTCATTGTGCAGGGGAAGCAAAGCCCAAACCCGGATATGAAAAAATGGGGTCTTTATTGCCGTAATTACTCAAATTAAAATTGTTGTTTGAGAAAAACATCAATTGATAGATAAACTATCCAATGAACAATGACGTCAATTTTGATGTCTTTCTCTAAACTAAATTTAGAGTATCAGCATCTCTTTCTTTTTAACATTGCTAAATAAGGACGGAAAATGAATTTTACTGCTACTCTACAAAAAAGTCTGGCACCTAAAGTAACGAGGTTGGACTGTAAATTAAATTAAGTTTGTCTGTCTGTCCTTTTTTAATTACAATGGTAAGAAAAAGATCAGAATCAATACCAATGGAATTTTACAAATAATGAAAATTTAATTTTTTCAGGCATTTTGCTGATCCTCCACAAAATGGTTGGTGAAATCGAGAATTTTTCAATTCTATAACAAATTAATTGTTACAGAATTAGAGAACATTTTTCTGTAGGTAGAACTAAGAACAGATTGAGTTAGAAAATATAATTTGCCTTGTGGTTCTGTGGCCAATTTAGTGGCTTTAGCGTTTTTTTACAGGCACCTTAAGCTTAAAAGAACAACCAAAGATACCTATGTATCTTTGGTTGAGATAAATTGTTCTAGTTTTACTCAACGAAATTCCATAAAGAATTTTCATAGCATTCTTTAAATATTTAACACAAAATGCAAGTAAGAATTCCTCAGAAAATAAATTAATGAGTTACCTCAGATAAAATCCCCGTAACCACAAATTCCAAAGCTAAGTGAAACTAATATACTTCGGAATGTTAGGTACAATTTCCGATGCAGTGCAGTCCCTTTTAAGGTCCTTTCATTAGTCACGTCACTTTACTGCGCTTTAGAGAAACGTGGAGCCATTGCTATGACAAATCAAAATTTCCAATTATTAATAAATGAGAGGCGTTAACATAACATTGAGATGATTTTTGCCTACGTATATTACTAAGGTACATAGGAAACCTTAAGTACCTGCATGATGCACATGATGCGAGACGATAAATCAATTTAATTCTGATACAAATAAAAATATCCATTGGGACTCAATATTCCAATTACCCGTTTACATTTCCTTTGTAAAAATGTTTGTAAACGGACGCTGGATCAAGATATCTTTTCTTTAAAACTAAAGACGAATACAGTCAAATTCAGTAATAGTTGAAGGGACACGATTATTAGGTCACAAAAACCGCTTGTAATAACAGTGTTAGTCTGTACACTAATGAGAACCACCGTCTTTTTGGAAGTCGGCTAAAAATAGCCAGGATTTATATTTTGGTAATAAAAGATTTTGACTGTAGTTCTTAATCGTGCGCCAACTAAATATTGCCAACATTTCTCATCTTTTTCTTAGCAATGTAATAAGTAAAAGATACACAAATCAATTTTAGTTTAGGTCTGTCAAACCTTGTTACTTCATAGCAGTGGCGTGCAGCTCATAGAGGCATAAATAACTGCTTACCCCAGTTGTAATAACTCAATGCATATTTTTCATTATAACCTGCCAGTGAACAGGCTCCTACTTAACTAGTGCCTACCCTGGTTTCAAACCCTGTGCACGCCACTGCTTCATAGTAACGTTAGATACGAAAACGTTGAACATCTGCATCATGTGTGCTAAATCTTATAATTATGTATGAAGTAAACTAACTAAAAAGTATATCAATTCATCGTTTCAAGGAAGCCATAATTACATGGGAACCTCGTTTCAATGGAACATTAGACACAGCCGGTCGACTCCCGGGCATAGGCATGACGCCTATGGGAAAGAATAAATCTTATATTGACATGGCCCTGTTATTGTTAACATTCTGAGTATAACTGATACTAAATCAAAGTTAAATGCCTGATCTTGTTCGTTTGTTTGATGCAGACTTCGAGATCCTAGTAGAGTTTGCTTTTTACCAACATTTCCAAACTATCTCATTCTAAGGGTGAGATCTATAGAGCGCACTCTGACTTTGCTTAGACTTAAGACAGAGTTAAATAGAGACAGAGCTATATCTCTCACATAAGTCTGTCTCGTTTTAACTCGTTCTTAAGTCTGAGCAAAGTCAAAGTGCGCTCTATAGATTTCAGCCTAAGAAGAGCAGCTTTAAGGTCAAGGTCAAACAGGAGCCGTAGCGCGTAGCAATCTGGTATAAGTTTGCTGCTATACCTATTTTAAAGTTTGTTTGTATGTACGTATTATCTTCAGTTCTAAAACTAGATATAGACACGATTTATTTATTCCTTAATAGCTGACGCTTGCGACTTCGTCCGCGTGGATTTAGGTTTTTTTAAATCCCATCCGGGATAAAAAGTAGCCTATGTCACTCTCACCAGGTCTTCAACCATATCCATGCAAAAAATCACGCCGATCCGTTGTGGCGTGATTGAAGGACAAACCAATAAAACAACAAACACACTTTCGCATTTATAATGAAATGAAATGAAATGAAATGAAATGAAAATCTTTTATACGAATAAAAGATTTTCATTTCATTTCATTTCATATATATAATATTATGGGTAGTGATTGGTAGAATAAAAGCAGAATAAAGGACATCGCCCACGGCAATTTTTTGAAGCGTACAGTAGCCATACAGCCGCAAAAAGGTCGCGATACAGTAGCGACGTGTCGCTGGCCCTTACATCTTTGCTTACAATTCTGTCTCGCTGGCCCCCATACCTTTGCTAACAATTCTGTGTTGCTCTACTGTCACACTTCACGACAGGAACTTGAAACAAAACGTCGAGGCTTCGACGTCACTGGCAGACGTCAAATGCCCCTACATTTGACGCTAGGTAGCCTACGAATCGCCTATCTTTCTTTAATTTCACATCACCCATCCCCCATCAATGACCCATCCCCAAAGAATTTCTATGCCCATCCCATAGCCTAATATTTGACAACCAATCATTAATCTATGATTTGACATATATCGTTGATTCAGGATCCAACCGAGAGTTCCCTCACTCTATTTCACTCTGCTACTATCGCGATTCGGAATATCCCTAAAACAGAACCACAAGACGAGACTAGTCTGCTAAATAATAAGGATTTTCCTAAGTCGCAATTTGCATACTGCGTGGTTATAGAAAATAAACGTTGCGTTGAAAAATTAAACAATAGCTCATCGCTTTGTCTTTGATCTGGAAAATCCTACTTGGAAAATATACAAAGGAGTACATTGAAAATTATTTGCATATTTCTTTGCATTCAGAACATGTCCGCTTCACTCATATCCGGGTTTATTTATTCGTCATGTGTCAGTTTTTTTGAGTACTTACCCACATTAAGAAGTTATCACGACTCACGAGTTCACAATAATCAAAATCAATGGTAATATTAAACATGCAAAGCTATGTATGTCTGTCTGCTAGCTGCTAGCTTTTCACGGGCCATCCGTTTAACCAATTTTGAAGAGGTACAGAGATGGCTTGCATCCCAAGGCCAGACATATGCTACATTTTGTCCCGGAAAATCAAAGAGTTCCCGCGAGACTTAAAAAAGACTTAAGTCCATGTAGACAAAGTTTTGGGCATCATTTATTTGGGACAGAGATAGCTTGCATCCGGAGATGGATATAGGCTATTTTTATTCCGGAAAATAAAGTGTTTCCACGATATTTTTAAAAAACCCGGACGAAGTCACGGTCATCATCTAGTGTCGTGATAAATGAGAACTGCTTCAACTAGGTACTTGTTTGTACTCTACAGGAGTAAACTCTAAACAAGAGTGAATAGGCATCTTCTAGGTAAACGCGTCCCATCTTAGGCCGAATCATCACTTTCCATCAGGTGTGATTGTGGTCAAGCGTTTGCCTATAATGAATATAAAAAAGCTAGTTTCAACGACAGATTCTTACATTGTAGCACTGTTGTTGCATTGTTGTCGTGACTGTACATACTAAGTTATCTAAACTGATTGGCTTGTCCACTTTTTCTACTACTTTTATACACACGACTTTTTCCGCGTAGATCAAGGTTTTTAATAATCCCGTGGGAGCTATTTGATTTCCCGGAATGCAAGCGTCAAATCGGTTTGGCCTCTAAAAATTCCATAGCGACTTATTTTCCAGGATAAAAATTAGCCTACGTCTGTCCCAGGGATGTCATCTCTACTATGTCAACTAACTTTATACCACGTCAAAATCTGCTATACACATGTGTAGTAAAAAGCTAGCAGATAGACAGACACATTTATAATATTATAGTATAGATTTATTTGCACGAATGTAAACATAGTTGCAAAAGTAAGTGATGATGGGCCAAAGCTCGAAGGTGGTAAAATATACCAGGACTAGCTGATGCCCGAGACTTCGTCGCGGTTTAGGTTTTTACAAAACCCGTGGGAACTCTTTAATTTTCCGGGATAAAAAGTAGCCTATGTCACTCTCCAGGTCTTTATCTATACCCATGCGAAAATCACGTCAATCCGTTGCACCGTTGCGACGTGATTGAATGATAAACCAACAAACCAAGAAACAAACACACTTTCGCATTTATAATAAGGGTACTGATTGCATTGCAAGAGTCAAGAAATACGGAACTTTAACCACACCTTCAAGATAAACAAAGCAGTGTGCTTCGAGTAAATGGGATTTCGATAAGATTTTAGGTTTTTTTTTAAAGTAAGAGTAGGTACTTAGTCAGTTTACTTGGTAGAGATTAGGCATTGAAAAGGCAATAGGCGTCGACGCCTTCAATGATCCGAGGTTCAAAAAATAGAGGAAGTTATACAAATTGCTGAATCAAATCAAAAGTACCAAGGAGCAGATAATATTAAAAATAAATTTTATTATTATTGAACATAAAGTTTTATATGTACGTAATATAACGGTACCTAGTGCCTAGTGGTTTTCAAATGAACTTCAAAAGTTTATACAAGACGAAGTATCATTGAAAACCGGATGCTAATACGTATGTATTGTAATATCATTAGCCTTATTATAAATGCGAAAGTGTGTTTGTTTATTGGTTTGTTGGTTTGTCCTTCGATCACGTCGCAACGGTGCATCCGATTGACCTGATTTTTTGCATGGGTATAGATAAAGACCTGGAAAGTGACATAGGCTACTTTTTATCCAGGAAAATCAAAGAGTTCCCACGGGATTTTTAAAAACCTAATTCCACGCAGACGAATTCGCGGGCATCAGCTAGTAAAATAATATATTTATGCATCTCTACAAATGGACGTCGACAAAACAAAGCTTATATAATAAAATTAATTAACCGTAGATAACCAACGCCCTTGGCATACAAATCCGTCCATTAAAGGAGTGTACTAAATCGACCCACACATGGCGTGATTCATACAATTTACACTTTGCATACCTTAACCTATACAACTCACTGATATTAAATGTAATTAGCTCCTTAATTACTACAGTTAAAGCTCTGTAGTTTTTGTTACTTACAATTTAAATTATGTAGGAATTAATATAACAACTGAGCTATGAGGAATGATAATTTCTCCAGGTGAATCCAAATAATTAAAACCTACGTACATCTAAATATATAAAAGAGAAATACCACTCACTGACTGACTAATCACGAAATCTCAGGAACTATAAAGCCTACAAACTTGAAATTTGAAAAATTCCCCCCTAAGGGCGTGAAAGGGGGGTCGAAGGTTGTATGAAAGTCCTATGTTTTTGAAGTTAGAGACGTGAAAATCGACATTTAGATTATTAGCTTTAAATAATAAAAATCTGTATAATTCAATTAGGGAAAATCCCCCCTTAAGGGCGGTAAAATAGGGGGGTAAAGTTTTTATAGAAAAGTTTTAACTATTGTTATTTTTACTTGTGAAACGTAGGTTCTTCCTAGGGTGTAGACTGTAGATATCAGATAAGAAAGGATCTAACTAAATTCTTCCCCTAAGGGGGTGAAATGGGGGTTGAAAAGTTATATGAAAATCCTACGTTTTTGAAGTTAGAGATATGAAAATTGGCATTTAGGTATTCTGGGTTCCGTGCCTTAAGGTGAGACTGAGTGAGTAGGTAAGTGAGGCCTTTTGCAGCGGGAAAATTTCAGATCTTATGAGAAACCAGAAATTTTACGCGGACGAAGTCGCGGGCAACTGCTAGTACACCTATAAAAGGAAAAGGTGACTGACTGATCTATCAACGCACAGCTCTACTCTAGTGAACTACACAATTTCAAACTCCTGTTTTATCCCTCTAGGGATTGAATTTGTAAAAATCCTTCCATAGCGGATGTCTACGTGTACATGCCAAATTTCAGCCCGATCCGTCCAGTAATTCGAGCTGTGAGTTGATAGATCAGTGAGTCAGTCAGTTAGACAGTCATCTTTTACTTTTATATATTTAGATTGAAAATGGATATAATGTTACGTCACGTCGACTAGACACGTGAGTACAGCCGGGACAGATATTATTTATAATGGAAATCACTCACGGTAGTTTTAACACTAGGATATAATGTTCTTTCTATTACGCGATTTATTACAATGAGCTGAATGAACTTATACGAGTATGAAGCGTCGTGGCATATAAAATGGCGGATCAGATCACGAACTAGACCGCCCTGGAGAACAAAGCCTAATAACCTTCTGCATATTGAATTATTCATCTCATTTACCTATTTTACAATCCTTGCTTTGTGATATGTCATTTTATCAATTGTGAATACTAGCTAACTCGCCCCTGCACCGAACCTACGAGAGATACTCTATCTCTATTGGTGAAAACTTGAATAAAATCCCTCATAAACATGTTTTTTATTATTCAAATTGCAACCCGTTGAGCTATCCCGACTAATATTATAAAGGCGAAAGTTTGTATGTGTGTGTGTGTGTGTATGTTTGTTACTCCTTCACGCAAAAACTAGTGGACGGATTTGGCTGAAATTTAGAATGGAGATAGATTGTACCCTGGATTAAAACATAGGCTACTTTTCATCCCGGAAAATCAAAGAGTTCCCGCGGGATTTCGAAAAATGTAAATCCACGCGGACGAAGTCGCAGGCATCAGCTAGTGTTAAAAATAAATGTTTTTCATTCTATTTCGGTTACTCCGGTTCTGTACGGATTTGCTCATTTCTGATTTGATAACATAGAGAGACTCCAAGCATTGCGACTCCGCTAAGAAAGGATTTTTGAAAATTCAACCCCTAATTCACTTGTCGTTTGTAGTTTGTCGCTTGATGTTCCAGTGGCAGTACATTTTGACACAAAATCGGACAAGTGTAAATAGCTTCATATAAAATATTCTACCACTGGAACATTCGATTTAAATCCGGGCCCGACTAACGACAAGTGCGAATCCCCCGTTAGGGGGTAAAAGAGGGGTTTGAAATTAGTGTAGTCCACGCGGACAAAGTCGCGATAAGCTAGTTTTAGTATAAATGGAAATGTCGCGGCATACAAGCCGAATGCGCGCGGGTCACGAACTTGACCGCCCTGGCTGGGAGAACAAAGCAAATCCTATTAACCTTTTACCGATAATTCTAATTTCATAAACGAATGCGGCACCGCTACCACAGTAGATAATAAATGTTCATTTAAATCTTGAAACGATTAATGTCTTTCAAAGACACTGTCACGGCGTAAATGGTAAAGTAAATACAGTAAAGTGGAGAGAAGACAATAGGTCAAAATACTATAATCAGCTCTATTCATGCATTAGAGCCTCGATAGCTTGACGGTTAAAGAAGCGGACTGAAATCCGAAAGGAAGCCGGTTCAAACCCCACCTGTTAAGTACACTATTGTCGTATCTATTCCTAGCACAAGGCTTAGTTGTAGGGGAAACACCCCTTATCATCATGAAGGGTGTTACATCATGATAGACTTGCCTAATATTCTTTTTTTTAATCATCATCATGATCAACCCATCGCCGTCCGCTACTGAGCTAAGGTCTCCTCTCGAAGAGTTTAGGCCGTAGTCCGCCACGCTGGCCACGTGCATTGCCAGACTCTCAGGTATGTAGGTTTTCTCACGATGTTTTCCTTCACCGTTAAAGCAAGTGATATTTAATTGCTTGAAACGCACATAACTCGGAAAAGTTATAGGTACGTGCCCGGGATCGAACCACCGACTCCCAAATAGGAGGCGGATGACTTAACCACTAGGCTATCACGGCTCTCATGCATAATACACCTTATTATATATAAGTATATCAGCATTTATTCAATGTGCTCGATGCGACCTAATCTTGCTGCAACCTTCATATTATAAAACTTCAGTATTAAAAATGCGTTGCGTGCGCATATTGCGGTTCTTGCATCTCCAGTAAATCCTCTTATGGTATGCGATCACCATTATGCAAAGTGCACGGGACCGAAGAGATTAACGGATGTAGTTTTTTTTTTTTCAAATATTGTAATGAATTTTTTGCGAGGAAGTTGATACCTTATCTAAAAATACCGCCGCATTGAATTTACATAAGTAATTGGCACGGTGACCGGGGGCTACTGCAAAAAATATACACCTTAACAGACAAGTCGGTCATAAGATAATCATTAACCGCATAATTAGGTAGACGAAACTGCAAAAAACCGGTCAAGTGCCAGTCGGACTCGCACGCAGAGGGTTCCGTAAAATCGTACAAGAATTAAAACTTATTAATTTTTATCAATATTCATGGCCGCCATTTTTGTTACTATTATTTGTTGTAAGTCGCGAGCATAAGTTAGTAGGGTACCTTCAAGTCAAGAGTGAATAGGCAAGCTTGCTCCATCTTACGCTGCATCATCACTTGCCAGCAGGTCTGATTGCAGCCAAGCTATAATATTAAAACTCTGATAAGTAACTCAGTTGAGTTATTTATTTTATCTAATTTAAGAAAACCGGCCAAGTGCGAGTCAGGCTCGCGCAACGAAGGTTCCGTAATTCAGTCATATTTTTTCGACATTTTGCATGATAACTCAAAAACTTTGATGCATAAAAATAAATAAAAATCAGTTTTAGAATGCGCAGCTGAAGACCTTTCATATGATACCCCACATGATATAGTTATCTTACTTCGAAAATTGAAAATACTAATTATTAGTTTATGACCACAAATTAATTTTCTTGTGTGATGTAACCACAAATTCACGGTTTTCATTTTTATCCCTAATGCCAGCTATAAGACCCACCTTCCTGCCAAATTTCATGATTCTAGGTCAACGGGAAGTACCCTGTAGGTTTCTTGACAGACAGACGGACAGACAGACAACAAAGTGATCCTATGAGGGTTCCGTTTTTCCTTTTAGGTACGGAACCCTAAAAAAAATACAAAAATACTGATATAAAATGTGTGGCCCTTTCCATGTTCTCTTACGATAAGTGTACTGTTATTATAAATCTCATTGATGACAGAGGTGAGATCCTTATCAAAGCGGAAGACTGAAAAAGGCTGACGTACATACAGATAGCTACGACAGAAATGGCTTACGGCCAAAACGGTGTAGATATGCATCAAGATGTATTCCATCTGATTAGAAATCGCATCCTGCATTATATTCGTACCTACAGACTCCGTAAATATCGCTTATAATACCACATAGAACTTATTTTGAATTCCACTCTCGAATGAAATAAAAATAAACTTGCCTGAGTATTTATTGTTTTTATGTTTTTTTTTAAATTCAGATACAAGCTAGCCCTTCACTGCAATCTCACCTGGTGGTAAGTGATGATACAATCTAAGATGGAAGCGGTCTAGCCTGGAAGGGGTATGGCAGTTTTTATTAAATCCATACCCCCTTGGTTTCTACACGGCATCGTACCGGAACACTAAATCGGTTGGCGGCACGGCTTTTTCCGGTAGGTGTCAGAGAGAAGGGTTTTGGCCATAATCTACCACGCTGGCCAAGTGTGGATTCAGAAACCTTTGAGAACATTATGGAGAACTCTCAGGCATGCAGGTTATTCAATTACAATTAGTTCTATTAACTCAGCAACCAGTCGGTGGATTCTTGGTACATGTATTGCTGGTTGACGCATATTAACCAATATCAGGATTCAATAATAACTTCGACGCTCGTGTCCAATCAAGTCCGTCGGCATTACTTGGTAAATCATTTACGTTAGGGTCAGGGTTGACAGAGATAGTGTCATTAGAATTATGTTTTTGTTCAACTAGTAACATATTAAGTAAATTATTTATTAATGAATCATTTTATTATCTATTATCGCGTTAAATAAGTGCCGTTTTTTATTCATTATAGGCACACGCTAGACCACAATCACACCACATGGCACATCATTACAAGTGATGAAGAAAAATCTAATTTGTCAAATCAGATAGCCATATTACCCAAGGAAGAGTAATAAACGCAGGAAAAATAGTCAGTTAGTCAACCCTAAGTTACATAATACCGTTTTACCCCTCGAATGACCGCAAACCAACTTGTTTACCAAGGAATACCAGAACAGCCGAGACCGACGATTCGGTTGACCGGAATTGGTGAAAAACATGTTCATTACTTATTTAGATTAGTAATTACTAGTCCATGTATAAAGAAAATCGCTGATTGTATTGCATCGCTATACATAAACTAACATCACACGTGACTAACAGTGCTATCAGTGTTAGTCACGTGTGATGTTAGTTAGTTAGTAGTTGTTATCCGCCTCCAATTTAGGGGGTCCGAGGATCGATTCCGGGCATCTCTAACTTTTCCATTATGTGTGTCATTATAAGCAATTAAATACCACTTGCTGGAAACATCGTGAGGAAACCTGCATGCCTGAGAGATCTTCATAATGTTCTCAAAGGTTCTGTTAAGTCAATGCGCACTTGACTAGTGGTGGATGGCCTAAATTCATCTAACTCTAAGAGACCTGTCCTTATTAGTGGGATGACGATGAGTCGATGATGATATAACCCACTTTAGACTCTAGAGTTTTAATTACAACAAGCAGTTAGGTCTAGAAAATCAATGAACTTTTTTATAAAGAATTCCAATGGCTCTCGACGATAATAATTATAATTATTATGCTCATCATTCCTATAATTTGTTTATCATTACACAGTTTTCTTGCACGGAATATTAATAAGTTTGTATAATTTTGTTCTTACTGCTCCTGAAGCAATGTATGCAGATTGTAATTATGCAAATTGTATTATTGTTTTAGATAATTAACCTATGTAAATGTAGTCACTACGAATATAATACTCATTGTAAGCAACAAGCTTACATAGGGATTGAGTAATATTTTCCACAGGAATTATTATTTCTGTGCCTTCCAACATTTTGTACTTACCTACTTTGGTGATCAGGACTTAATTGGTAGTGTCTTACCTGGAACAATATACCAAACATTTTACAAAATTATATATTTTATTCAAAATTATATTCGCGGCTTCGCTCGGCGAAAATATTAATACTCTTTATTCCCTATCCCGTGAGAATTTCTAAAACATCTATATTATAATGGGAACCTGTGTAGGTACATAATTTCAACTTTCTAGATCCAATCGTTTTGGCTAGACATTAATGAGTCAAGAGGTTAAAAAGGTAATGCCAGTTTGTATGAAAGCCTGTCTTTTTCAAGTTATTTCCATGGAAATTGGTATTTGGGTTTTCAGTTACAAGACAATTTTTTGAAATTTCACCCCCACGCATATTTTCTAAATTCCAATCGAGCGAAGCAGGAGCGGGTCAGCTAGTATTAATCAAAATTAGCAACAAGACCCGAGTGGAGACCTAATTAGTCCATAGTAATTCATCTGATTAACAATAGAATAATAATGAGAAAAATACCATCACATATTACATAAGGTCCCAATTACACATACGAAGACACGCAATGCTGTCACAAAGACGAACTAACGAGATGAAATGGAAACTATTCCAAAATAAAGTCAAGTAACGAAATACATACGCAAGCTTAACAAATCGCTTAAGATTCTATTGTTTGACGAAGTACAATAATTGAATATAATACTTTTATTTAATAAAATTGAAAACTATATAATATCATTATATTTTTTACTAGCTTATGCTCGCGACTTCGTCCGCGTGGACTTCACAAATTTCAAACCCCTATTTCACCCCCTTAGGGGTTGAATTTTCAAAAATCCTTTCTTAGCGGATGCCTACGTCATAATAGCTATCTGCATGCCAAATTTCAGCCCGATCCGTCCAGTAGTTTGAGCTGTGCGTTGATAGATCAGTCAGTCAGTCAGTCAGTCAGTCACCCTTTCCTTTTATATATTTAAGATATATAAAAGGAAAAGGTGACTCATTTATCAGCACACAGCTCAAACTATCGGATTCTGGGCGGATTACGGATCGGGCTGAAAGGTATGCAGATAGCTATTATGACGCGGACATCCGCTAAGAAAGGATTTTTGATAATTCAAGCCCTAGGGAATGAACTAAATTTCGCAAACGAAGTCGCGGGCATAAGCTAGTATAATATAATTCTATTGTTTATAGTCTATGACCTACCTCATGTTTACATTCGTTATAGAAAAGAAGCTTAATATTTATAGTCTATGACCTACCTCATGTTTACATTCGTTATAGAAAAGAAGCTTAATATTTATAGTCTATGACCTACCTCATGTTTACATTCGTTATAGAAAAGAAGCTTAATATTCCATTGTTTGATGAAAAATGAAGCGCAATTATTGAACATAATACCTGCTTATTTTATAAAAAACTAGCTGATCCCCGCAGCTTCGCCCGCGTAGATTTAGATTTTTAAAGATCCCGTATAGCCTATGTCACTCAGGTATAATGTAGCTATCTACTGGTGAAAGAATTTTTAAAATCGGTTCAGTAGTTCCAAAGATTACCCCCTGCAAACAAACTTAACGACATAACCTCTGTATATAATATATATAGTATAGATAAACTTCATATAATAATAAATCTAATATTTATAATTATGACCTACCTCACGTTTACACTCCTTACAGAGATCAGAAAAATATGAAAAATATGAAAAATATGTATGTAGGTATGTGGAATAACGAGAATAATGGATTAACTAAATGCATTTACACAATCAAACAAATACTTGACAAGATACCAAAGCTGGAGATTGACTTACTACAGTTTGTTTGTAATGTACCATTCGAGGAGATCTTGTTATAGTACGCTGCAGAAAGTAATGTACATCGGCCATTAGAATGACATTTCGGCTTTGTAGAGCGTTGTCTCTGTCACTCATACCTATATGACGTTTTGTCGGTCTCAAAGACAGGGACAATGCTCTACAAATATGCTATCTCCTTCTAAAGGTCGATCTACATTACTTTCTGCTGCGTACTGTATAATACGGCGACAAAGACTGACTTGTAGCGTGTGTTTGTAATGTATCATTCGAGCTCTTGGAATAGAATAGAATAGAATGTTTTTTTATTCATGTAAACTTTTTAAAAGTGCTTATGAATAGTCAGGTAGTTTTAATTTACTCAATTTGGCTCAAGTGTGCTGCATTTTTACTTAAAATGGAAGACGTAGAGGTTCAAAGAACTATCAAATACAAAACTTTTATTTCAAACCTAAGATAAACTTTAGGACAGTTGTAGTGAAATAAAATTAGAGCACATAAATAGGTTGTCTAATGACCAATTGAATAACTACGTGTAATATTAGAACTAAATTGTAAGTATAAACTTTCTTATGCTAAATCATCATCATCATCAGTCTGTAGACATCTACTGTTAGCCACAGCCAGTAAATATGTCGATGAAAAAAGAAAAAAAAATAGCAGGTGGCTAACTTAGCACCTTTGCAATAGACAACTAAGTCGTGACTAGACTGAAATAATGGCTAGCCGCAGGCTTTTTTTTTCGCCTAAGGAATTTATCAATCCAGACATGGCCTAAATTATCGCATTAATTATGAAAAACTACCGAGTACTTACGAGTTTAATTGTATCAATCCACCCGACTGGAACCTTGGCATTAAATATCCAACATCCGTGCTACGAACTAATGCGGATCTAAGATTAGCTTTGTCGGTTGGTTACATTCTGAGCTTGGGCACTCCAAACACAATATCGATATTTTGCCATTTATCAATGTATCCAACAAGACTTTTATTCCTGCATAGAATCAGTGTCAAGGCGACAAATTCTTGTTCCAACGTTTATGTATCCTGTTCGATTTTTTTATGGAGTACGCTAATAGATAATAATTTACACACAATTAGCTGTTACGAAAAAACTGTCATAAATAAAACTTCGATTTCCTACACTCAGTTATGTGTTGCACACAAAGTTAAGTATCTTTTACAACAACTAAATTGGCTACTAATTATGGCCATTAATCCTCGGTCAATCGTATAAGGTTAGATTATGGATACATAATGAAGTCACACCTAATTTATGACTTAGGCACCATCCACCACCACCACGGACCAGAGAATAACAAACTATACCACCGCGATAGTATCGCCTTGTGGAGATTGGCACATAGAGTTTGTATCGAATTTGTCACACGGCGAGACTATCGCTGCGATTCTCCCATCCGTGGAGATGGCGCCTTAGCTTACAAGAAATCATCATCATGATCAACCCATCGCCGGCTCACCACAGAGCACGGGTCTCCTCTCAGAGTGAGAAGGGTTTTGGCCTTAGTCTACCACGACGGCCAAGGGCGGATTTACAAGAAATACATTAAGAAAATTATTTCATTGACAACAACATTGCATGTGAACCAAAGACACATGCTACTCGTGTGCCAAAGACTTCAATTAAAAATAACATTTTCAATTTTCATGCTCTTAAAGTCCTTCTTTATGCTGATTGCTGGCTGTAAGCGGACTAAAACTGCTTTTCATTCTCTTGTGCATAAAGTGTTTATAGGTAAACAAGAATCTGTCAGAATAACACAAAAAAGTGTAAGTATGTAATTTTTTTAGTGTCAGAACATTTTGCACTTATGATGAGGTTGTTTTGGTCCCCCGACCGATGCAGCCTCAGTACATTGCTTGAATTTCACTTTAGACATGCACTTAGAATAATATCATTGTTTCACTTCCTCGCAATTGAAGTGAAAAGCAGAGTATATAGAATAATATCATTGTTTCACTTCCTCGCAATATAAGTGAAAAGCAGAGTATATGTATTATGCCCTTGTTGTACAATCTACTATTAATCTCTTTGGTGTAGTAAACAAAATACAACAATGTAGACCTAATGACGAAGGTTGACGCAGGAATACCTACTATTCCGAGAAATGTCAACTAGTACATGTAATTGGAGATATTAGATAAGGTTCTCAAGCTATGATTAGCACAAAAACAGCTATCATTGGATTGTTAATTAATAGAAGCTTAGAAAATAAAATGCACCTATTAGGGCCGAGTCTTCTAGTCAGAATGGATGCTTATTGCTAGTTTATAAGTAAAAAACATGTATTTTTAAGATAAGACCGTTCCACAGAACACAAAATAATGACAGGTAGGTTTAAGTATATCCTTACTCTTTGTAATTTTGTTAACAATAAAGACGTTTAAATTAAATTAAGTTAAATACTAGTAATACAATATACTTGAAATCAGGTTTAACAGCCATACTCACAGTCGCTTAATCGTTACTTAAGTTTAGTTAAAACGAGACAGAGCTATATAAATCTGTCTCGTTTTAACTCAATCTTAAGTAACGATTAGCGACTCTGAGTACGGCTGTAAGCTATTTATATCAATGTTAAAAATACCATAGAAACTGTCTAGCGTCAAGCAATATTAAAATTATGACACAAAGCAGACACAAAGCAATTAAAATACTTCGAATCCAGATAATAACAAAGATGTTGTCTAACCAAATTGCACGACATTTTTTCTGAAGGTCCAATGTTAAAGTGAAGGACAAGTATAAAACAAACATTAACAGGAATTCGCGGAAAAAGTTTGAGATTCGGTATAATTAATTTAATTTTGTACTGGCGCCAGAATACCGTTTAAAAGTAATTTCCATTAGCATACGAAAAACATAAAAATAGTCAACAGCGTTTTGTCCCACGACGACGATAATAGGTTTGGAGTTTGTTGGCTTTATGTAAGAGAGATACGAACGCCTACTTAGAGCTACAAACCTTTGTGAATTTTCTAAGTTATGACTCTATTGTTTACAGAATTTTTTAACGTCAACATATCTGTCTTTGCGTGCTGCGGAGGATTGTAATGCGCTGTAAATTGATTCAACCTTATTAACTATGTAACATCTTCGTGTTTTAGTATTGATTTAATTTGTTGTGATCAATTTTGTAAATCGGACAAGAAAAGGTTCTACGGTAATTAACTTGAACATCGGCGAAGGAATTTAATTGTTATTAGTTGAAAAATTTCCACTCAAAATTTGAAATATTTTTAATTCATTGTTTTTATGTGTCTTTCTAAGTTATTGAACTTTATTTATGAGAGGTAAGATACCTGATTCGGCATAATATTTTACACTTATTGCTCTATATTATGAATAAGAAGCATATTTGATTATTAAGCAATACGATCCCAATAATCCATACTGTAAATGCGAAAGGTGTCTGTTCTTTTTCACGGCCCACGGATTTTGAAGAGTACCTACTTATTGAGGTAGCTCGCATCCCGGAAAAGAACATAGGTTAATTTCTATTCCGAAAAATTTGGAATTCCGCCGAGATTTTTAAAAACCTAAATCCACGCGGACGAAGTCGCGGGTACAATATTTTAACACATCATTAAGCACTTCTAAGTTCTACTATCCAAATCATTAAGAATATTAGGCAAGGTGCCTATTAAAACAAAAATGTATCGAAACTATTTCACCGTGTACCCAATAAGAAGTACATATTGCTATTCAAACCGGCTTCTCATGTAGGTTCGCAGATGTAATCTGCATTCGTCAAACCAGTACACGGACTTGGTCTAAACTTGACACATTCTTGCGTAACTTGTTGATTGTTCTGTGGCCATCAAGTCAGAGTGAACTAGAGTGAGGACACTCTCGAGTTGATCCTGAATTGACGATATTATGTCAAATATTAGGCTATGGGTGACGTGTAATCAAAGAAAAATAGGCAATTTATAGGCTCTAGCACCCTAGCGTCAAATGTCAGTACATTTGCGTCAAATGTCAGTACATTTGACGCAGGTAGCAATTGGTAGCCCCATCTATAATAATATAAAAATGAATCACTAAATGTGTTGGTCATCGCAAATCTCGAGAACAGCTGAACCGATTTCGCTAATTATTTTTTTATAATATTCCTTGAAGTACGAGGATGGTTCTAAATTTTTCTAAATTTAAAAAATTTGAATCGACTGTTAGGCGGAACGAAGTTCGCCAAGGCAGCTAGTTTTTCTATAATTTCCCGTCACCAGAGCTTAATATTTGACATATCGTCGATTCAGGATCAAACCGAGAGTTCCCTCACTCTAGTTCACTCTGACTTGATGGCCACAGAACAATTAACAAGTTACGCAAGAATGTGTCAAGTTTAAACCAAGTCCGTGAAGAAAGCAGATTCGACGGGATTAAGGATTAAGTTACTGAACAAAGTATGCATGCAGTTGTGAACGGTTTGTTAGCTTTGTATAGACTTCAAGCACAGAGTAAGTATAGTACTACAGGCAGATTTTATTTGCAGCGAGAGAATCACCAAATTGCAGTTTCTATGCGGTTTTGCAGGTTACAACTGCAATACCAACCCTGCTCCGTAGCTTCGCTTAAAGCTAGCGATTCAATTTGTTAAAAGCTCAACGGAAATAAGGAAAAGTACCACATTCATATAAAAAATGTGATCCAGTAAAGGGTCCTTGCTATTTTACATAAATTAAACTATATTTACAACAAGTGAGTCAACAATGCGGATATGCATCGTTCACGGGACCAGTTGGACAAGTACGATGTTAATATTTCTACGTAGGTACATAATCGTCTCATAGAGTCTTTGATATAACAAACCGAAGATGTACAGACTAGGATCAAAAATATGTACGAAAAATCCGCTCGATGATCTGGAATCGAACAGTGTGGTGTGATATTATTTAAAGTAGGTACTTATTCCAAATAAGTAATATGTATAAAATTAAATTCTTAAATTCGAATGATAGCAATAACTCTGTTGCATTGACTTTTCCGCTTCTCTTAAAAGTAGAGAAGCCAATGGAACCAAGCTACAGCTTTGAAAGTCTTTCTAATCAATTATGTAAATATTTATTTAGAAATTACAGAAGATTTGTGTTGCAGCAGTAACAAATATCTAGCCAATATTTATCATGGCATTTATTTTGTTCGTCTTATATCACAACACAAAAGAACATAGCGAGTTACATTTCTAATCACACTCACGGCTTTTACGCATTTGATTGTAACTTATCGTGGGCTTCAAGCCATAAAGCGTATCTGTGTGTTCAGGAGATAGGTACAAACAACTTCATAGCCTTGTAGATGTAACAATCACGTCAATAAATTTTTCATTATATTCTTAACAGTAGTTTACCTAACACTATGATAAAGAAGCTCTCTCGATAATGTTGGATTTGACAAAATTGGCATTTTTGTTTATTCGACCTTGTAGTTTGAAGCCCGCGATGTTATCCGTATCTTTGGTATTTTGTATCAATGGTCTTAAGCCCTTGCCTTACGTAAAGCGAGCAAGAATCTTTTGTGCCGATTGCATTAATAAACAATAATTGAAAACGAATCATGCGTTTATATAACTTAATCCTTTTTATATACAGGTGCGCCGATAAGGCGGCTGCACCTTTTATGGTGAGCAAAAAGTTACTAGTCAATCCGGCATCCGTTGAAGTTTCTAAGGTAAGGTTGGGGGACTGGACTGGCTAGTAAGACAAGTTTGTGGGTATTATCGTCCAGTTGTAACTACGTATATTGAATACTTACTTTCATCATCTTTCAGTCGATCGCATGACGCTCTTGATATTTTTACGATTGCGTACCTCAAAAGGGAAAAATTATAAAGCTAAACATCTATCTATACTAATATTATAATAAGAAAAGATTTGTATGTTTGTAATCGATAAACTCTGATGATGATGATGATGATGATGATGATAACAAGACCGTAGAATGTGGCAGTGGCAAACTGCTCGTATTTTTATTTAAATTTTAATGTGATATATTTTAAAATAGCGTGTACAAAGCCTTAATGGTGTTGAAATTTAAACAAAGCAATGTTTAATAATAACGTGTCCGTGCATTTGACCGAAACAATAACAATATGATTCGTTTAAAGCCTAAGTCGTGCATCGATACAAGGAAGTTAGGTCAAGCCACTCCCCTGATGTAGGTACTACATAAATAGCAAATATAGGTCCTGTTGTATACAAATGTCAGTAATAAAAAAAACTCGATTGTCTTTCCAGCGTAACAAGCGCAAATCTGCTCTAACAAACCTCTATATCTTAAAGAACAGAAAAAAAATATAGGTAAACTAGCTTATGCTCGCGACTTCGTCATGGACTACACAAATTTCAAACCCCTATTTCACTCCCTTAGGGGTTGAATTTTCCAAAATCCTTTCTTAGCGGATGCTTACGTCATAATAGCTATCTGCATGCCCAGCCCGATCCGTCCAGTAGTTTTAGCTGTGCGTTGATAGATCAGTCAGTCAGTGAATCCTTTTATTTAGAAGAGAATAGTAACATACATATGTAACTTAAATTGAAACCTATATTTATAAGCAAACGAAAACCTGTTATTTCTTATCAGATATCATAACCGTCTGCATAGCCTTCAAGTGTACTCTGTACACAAAGAAAATGATCTCAAAACTAGTGTAACATTAAAAGCCTACAATTTGTGCGAGCACCGCATCTATTTATCACGGCTGAGACAAAAGGCGATTTCATAACCTTGTGTGACCCTACAATCTATTCGCATGATTCACGAGCAGTTCTCTATAATTTCGTTATGGGATCGACAGGCGAGCCAAACCAGTCACAATTTATTATTAGAGTGACCGATCATGCGCGCACTATAGTCATCTCAATCTCAGTAACTGATGTAAACAGGCCTATTACTGAGGACGGGCTGGAACTAATCAGCGGTGGTGATACTGATGATACACTCGTTCAAACTTAAGTAGGCATTGACACCAAAAATGTTAGCTGGTACTGATTCTGAGCGGAACTAAATTTTAGAGTATTCGAATCTTTTTCTTACAAATGTAATAAGAAACCCTTCAGGCCCTAAATGTTGAATTCAACATTTTGCAAACTGGGTTGAACGATTCAGTTTCATACCTCACAATTAAGGTTAAAGGTAAAATTTTGATCCAAAGTTCAAAACCTGACTTGTGCAATACATTTTGCTTTTATAGACGTTCAAAGTTAATCGTAACCTGATAGGCAACTGGCTAAACAAATATAATTGTGGACATGAATGTCTTCCAGAAGACATTATTGGAGATGACTCTCAACAAGTTCAAAGTTTTCATAAAACGTAGACTTATTGAAAAATCCTATTACAATGTAAAGGATTATTTGAATGATAAGAAAGCTTGGGAAGGAGTTGCTTAACAGGTTTGTATTAGTTTAATAAGTTTAAGTGATTCTGTTAAGTGGTGATAATAAAAAGAATACCAGGCTGAGTTTGTTGTGGGCTCTTCTCAGACCAGCCCCCCAATTGTGTAAGAATAACCATTTCATGGCTATCGCAATCGTCAAGAATTCTGCCCTTTGATTGGCTGTGAAAAAATGTAAACAGCGAATCAACCAATTAAATGGCAGAATTTCTTGACGATTGCGATAGCCATGAAATGGTTATTCTTACACAATTGGGGGGCTGGGCGCGTTTGGAAACCTCGTAGCTTTAGTTTTAAGTTCACGTAGAAATTATCACCACTATATCTTACAAATCCATAATTTATTGGTACTTTGAATAAATTATTTGAATTTTAGTCATCTCTACAGTTTTGATGGCAAAAACATTTTAACTAAAACGGCGTGAATGGATCCACAGCATCTTTCGTAACCGCACAGTTTAGACAAAGTGACCGTCACAAATTCTATTTTGGGGCACATCGTGTCACTTTCAGTCATCCGTAAAGGCAACGCGCATTGAGTTCGACATCCAAAGGGAAGCGTTGAGTCCAATCAACCATAACATATGGCCTGCTCATCTCTGCATCCTCATTATACGTACAGATAATCCGATATGAAGAGACGTTTTCGATATCAACAATGTTTATGATAATTTTAATAGTACTAACAACATGGCCTTATATTCTATAGAATGACTATGACACATCAATGTGAAAATACTTTGTGCTTGGCGACAATAGTTTCATTCATGGTTCGAAATAATACAGCAGCGTTAATAACATGTTTATATGGTTCTTTGTCAAAACATTACAAGGAATACACTTGTTATGTTAAAATTACTACTTCTTGGTATTTTGACAATGGCTTATTGCTTCAACAGTGATGACCAACAAATAAGCCAAAAATTTTATAGGTATCTCCTTCTGTATTTAAGAAAGTTGTTGGACTTTTACAAATCCATGCGTAAGTAAATCTGAATCCTTTAATTGCAGTTCGAGCTCCATTATTACAAGATCTTTTAACTAAAGTATCATCTCCAGACGAACAATTATTTTGTAACTAACTGTAAGATAAAAGTCATGTTCTCCCCAAAAAGGTTCGTTTACAATCAAAGCACGATGAATAATTACAACAAGAGATACGAATTACGAACCTACAGTGGGTTAGGCAGCATGTCACGATTTCTAACCGCCTGCCCGAATACTGGGTCAACGACTTGCAACAAACCTTGAAACGCTTTAAAATGCGTTTGAGACATTTTACATGACTTTTGGGGCACAGATTGAAGGTTTGTGATAGATTAAGTGCTCTTGCGTGGGTTGCAGCGATCAAAAGCAAATTAATTGGCACGACAGGCTTTCGGTTTGAAGCATCGACAGGTGACTTAACGAGCAATTAACATAATCGTTACATTACTTTAATTAAAGGTCAAGGTGACGTGCACTTAGTTAAATAGGAGCGGGTATGATTAAACATTATACCTAGGAGGTAGAAACTTTTTTTCTTTTCTTTTAAGCTACCATTTTTTACCATTTTTAGGGTTCCGTAGCCAAATGGCAAAAAACGAAACCCTTATAGATTTGTCATGTCTGTCTGTCTGTCTGACTCTTGTTTGTCTGTCTGTCTGTTTGTCTGTCAGGAAACCTACAGGGTACTTCCCGTTGACCTACAGTCATGAAATTTGGCAGGTAGATTTTTTAGAATAGATTAGAATTTGGTAGATTTTACACGAAAAATCATTTTAATATCACTAAGTGAAGCAAAATTGTAAAACCAACCAATGTCAAATGAGCTCGGTGGCTATCATTTAACAGAACACTGAGTTAGCCAATCACCTAACTGGTTTCCTTTGACCGACCGGCTGCCATCTAAATAACACCTGTGCAGGGTTTCCCTCCTCTCTGCATAAAACCTACACTAAAATAGCTGCGCTTAAAAGAAACTAGCCAAAGATATCATCATAAATAAAGATTTGTATCAGTCTGTCTATTCTCGGTCCATGGGAACAAAGCCGCAGTACGTAATTATCATAAATGACAGTGATACTTCAGTAAAGGCGAAGTTGGCATTGGCATAAATGTAACGCACCTGCTGTTATTAGTCTCGGAAAATGAACCGCCCTATTGCATTCGTTAGCTAAAATTGACAATCTGAATATTAATCACAATATTTAAAAGTAAAATACTATTAGTAAAGTACAGGCAAAGTTTAAAAAATTAATTTACTATATCTGCTTCATATTGTGTTCTTTTAGTTATAAAAATTTTATTTAAAAGAAAAATCTATGGGTTGTAATAATTCTATTTCCTTCAAAAATTCAACGATTTGTTGTGCCCATCTTCAAAACACATTGATCAAAACACACAAATGATATATCTGTTGTTAATAAAGTGTTTATGAAACTTTCGCCAACGAGAGGCAACGGTCTACAAGTTACAACTGACTTGGTTATAGAATGATTGATAAAATACATGGCTCTTGGGAATGCGGTTTGAAACAAAGAGTTAATTCTTAAGGGAGCGGCAAGACTCGTTTCATAGATACGTTCAGCGAGACCATACAAAGAGCGTTGGAACTTTTAATGAACCTCGATATGGCCACATGTGTTCCGATCACGTTAACAAGTGAAAACAACAATACCAGATTTGTCTTTAATAAGTTAAGCTGAACTCCATGGACTTATCTGTGAAAGAAATTATAGGGAGCAAATTATATCGAAGACAAAATCCTTGTATCCAGACTTTAAACTGCGATACAGCAAATTCACTTTTGAGTGAAGCCACACGATGCGTTTTGTTGATGGTGCGGCGCCCGAGCGGTGCCCCTGTGTCATCTAAATGTATAAAAGGGAGGTGACTGACTGACTGATCTATCAACGCACAGCTCAAACTACTGGACGGATCGGGCTGAAATTTGGCATGATTAGATGGCTATTATGACGTAGGCAGGCAACGCTAAGAAAGGATTTTTGAAAATTCAATCCCTAAGGGGGTAAAATAGGGGTTTAAAATTTGTGTAGTTCACGCGGACGAAGTCGCGAGCATAAGCTAGTGCTACATAAAACTAAATCACTGTAGCGTGCCACACGATGCGTTACGAAGTCGTGCGGCGCCACCCGCACCGCAACTGACTTGGGACCAGATAGAGGAGGCGGGGAGGGGTGGTGCGTTGCAACGCCATACTTTTTGCCGGAGCTGCAACGCAGTCACGCCGTAAAAAAGGTAAGTCAAAGACATGAATTTTTGCAATGGTAAATAAAACGCTGTCATGCAATCGATAAAAGGTCCGAGTAATAACAATAAATTGGTTGAAAAATATTAAATATTTTCAGAAGAACGAAAAAAGAAAAATAAGAAATCCGCAAACAAAATATAAATATAGGAACTGACCTTTATATGCCGATATATGAAGGCACGTATTGTAGGAGCATGCAACGTGATGACATTTCAATTTATACAATGAACTCAAAAGTACCTACTTTTGGTTTATTACTGGACCAAAAAGGCAAAGAAAATAAATAAAAAGGGGAATTAAACATAGTAACATAATATTATTAATGACAACACAAAAACCAATGACAAGAAACATAAAAATCGGCCCAAGAACTTCGAAAAAATCGGTTTACCTACATACGTTTAAAAAAACGGGCCGAATTAAGAACCACCTCCTTTTTTGGAAGTCGGATGAAAAAGAAGGATACGAATCTGTATACACGTTAGTCGTCATAACTGTTAGCTAAACAAATTAATCTTGAATTGCCCATTATAATTATACGCGTGAGTTATTAAATAATATTCGGTGTGATACATACTGTAAATCATATATTCGATGTAAATAGCGAAGCAAAATGCCCCACTTAAATAAACATAATTATTATTCCTATGTAAATCATTGATATGCATTATCATAATTACAACGACCTACGATAACAGGAATTGTTGATAAGTCACATAATTTCTAGTAATTGAAATTAAACTATTTCCTTAATAAGTCAAAACAATCAAAGTACAGAGTAAAAGGATATACCAACCCAATGGCTTTTGAAAACAATTAGATATTACCTGCAAAAATCCAAACTAAACATTTGATACGCCTGTTCGAGTGGAATTCTTATCTATTTCTAAGCTGCTATCTAAACTAAGAAATTTTCAGTTAAAAAGTAGCCTATGTTTTCTTTTACCAAATCTCATCTTTAGCGGTTAGTAAAATGTCTAAGATGATAGGCGACATACTTTCGCATTTATAATATTAATAAATATGGATATTAAATCAAATATACATTGAGTGAATTATGTAACATAGAACGCAGCCGCCGCCGCGCCGCGCCGGCGCAAATACGTATTTGGACTTCGAGATCGATGCGCCCATTCGCCGAATTGGTCAAGTTCACGGCGCCTGCGCATCGAATATGGTCATCGCTCCGCAAGGTAAATATGGGTAGTTTAAAGTTACTTTAAAGATATATGGTCTTTTGGGCTCGCTCTGGACTTGGTCGGCATGCAGTTTTATCAAATTATCGACATCTGAGTAATTTTTTAAATTAAATATTTACTAAAATCTGTTGTTTTAGTTTACTCCAACATGTACTATTTGTACTTGGAAGCTAATATTTTTATTATTTTGGATCTCGAGGTTAAGTCCATAAACAATCGTCGAAATTAAACACAGGATGTCTGAAGAATTTCGGGCAGATATTTTGATTAAGTGATAATGGTCCTAAGTGACTGGCTTATGGATGATGATGATGATGATGATAATATTTAACACTCATCATTCATCATACAAAAACATAAAATAAGCAAGAATCTTTCCATATGGCGTAGTAAGCCAAAAGTACAAAAACTTTAAACAACTAGGAATGTGGCCTTGTATTTTGATTTTTGACATATCAAAATAACAAGTTATAAATCACAAGAGAACAAGAAAACCTATTTCTTTTACGACATTTTATCACTTCGACGTTATAAATCTAATGTCAACTTAAGAAACTAAATCCGTATCAATATTATAAATGCGAAACTGTGTCCGTCTGTCTGCAAGTTTGTACGGCCCATACGTTTTTATGGCCCGATTTGAATGAAATTCGTTAATACAATGGTATCCGTTTGGAATAGAAAATAAATATGAGTTTAAGCAAATATCAAGTGGTATTAGATGTCAAATAAAACCACTGGTTATGTGCTTCTTACCAAAAAAACAGCAAGTAACTTAGCGGTTGCTCTTTTCAAAGATTTGATTACAAATAGTATGCCATGTATAAAAATAGTTGCGAGTCCCGTGCATTCACGCAAAGCATTCGCGCTTTTTTATCATTTGCATAATTATACAAATATTGCAATATTTGCATTTTATACAAATATCCTTCCTCCGTAGTCCATGGTGTACGTTCATTACTAAAACGTAATCATAAGATATTATCAAGTTCAAGGAGTATTACGTATAACCAACCGGATCATCATCATTATAACGGAAACAGCTATAAGGTCAAACTCGTTTACATACGTATTAGGCTAGAAGGGTTCTATGAAGCATCAGTAAGTCAATTTATTATCACTACATATTATAAATTAAAGTCCCCCCTTGCGCTGAGTTCGTGTTTGTTCGGGGTATTCTCAGAAACTATTATACGTAAATTCATACGGTTTCACTAATAGAAAGAGGGATCATTTAAGGTTATCGGCTATAACTTATTGACAATTCGCGAAAATAAGCAACCGTTGAGTCAAATAAGTCAAAAAATCTAAGTAATTTTGAATAGATACATATCAAAAATTGCGGACCGGCAGGAATCGAACCGGCGCGGCGGCGTCTCCTGGGGTCGCGCCCGAAATTCAAAAATTTAATTCAAGAAATTTTAGAAATTTCCTTAAAATATAGGTAAAACACTATAAAAATTATAAAAATAAAGTCGAAAACTGTCCCGGAAATTCAAAAACCAAGGAGAAAAAATCAAAAATAGATACATATCAAAAATTGCGGACCGGCAGGAATCGAACCAGGCGTCTCCCGGGATCGCGCCCGAAATTCAAAATTTTAATTCAAGGAATTTTAGAAATTTCCTTAAAGCGTAGGTAAAACACTATAAAAATTATAAAAATAAAGTCGAAAACTGTCCCGGAAAACCAAAAACCAAAAAGTACTCACAGGATTTTTAATAAAACCTAAATCCACGCGATCATAATTTAATAGTATACCTATAGCTGTCTTTTAATCCATATAAGAAAACAAAGCCGTCTTGCAACCATAAGCACCAAAACTACTAGTTCAAGTTCGCAAAGTTCCGTTGACCGCACCTTTTGTAAACATAAACGACGGCAAAAGGTCAGCGCTTCCTCAATATCTGATGTACGCACTGCCTCCATGCCCGGCGGCTATCAGGCCATCTACGACAAGTTCAAGGCGCATCGTTCCGTTGAACGAGTCATCTTTTACCCGGGGGATTCACACTTGGAGCATTGTACTGAATCGTTGCGTTGTGAAAAGAGACTTATGACTTGGATGACAGCTAGATGGAACCAGCCCGGTCGAACTAATCAGTTGTACTAGTGGGAATAAGCCCTTTCATTTAGTGTCAGTTCAATAAGTGGCTGTGAATTGACGAAGAAAATCAAGAGACAATATTTAGTATCCACACAATCCCGATGAATCAAAATCATAGCTAGATAACCATTTAAATGATAGCAAAAGGTCAGCACTTCCTCAATATCTGATGTGCGCACAGCCTCCATGCCCGGCGGCTATCAGGCCATCCACGACAAGTTCAAGGCGCATCGTTCCGTTGAACGAGTCATCTTTTACCCGGGGGATTTACTCTTGGGGCATTGTACTGAATCGTTGTGTTAAAAGACTTCAGGGCCGATAGTTAGACATTGCTTTGATATGGCATCAGTTCAATCAGTGACTGGATTTGTGTAGAAAATCAAAACACAATATTTTGTTTTAATCCAAACAGAACACGATCAATCAAGGTCACAAATTGTTTTGATGCCATATTGAACGTCTAACGGACTCTAACCGATGGCAAAAGGTCAGCACTTCCTCAATATCTGATGTGCGCACTGCCTCCATGCCCGGCGGCTATCAGGCCATCTACGACAAGTTCAAGGCGCATCGTTCCGTCGCCCGAGTCTTCCACCTGGGGGATTTAGGCATTGTACTTAATCGTGGCATTATTTGTGCGGAAAGTCTTTAGATTTAGGCCGTTATGAACTCATGAATGTTCAATCTGTAATCTTGGATTACAGACCCATAACCTTGGACTGCAGATGCCAACAATCAAAAGACAATATTTTGTATCAATCCAAACATAGCACCACCAATCAGGGTAACAGATTGATTTGATGCCATACTGAACGTCTAAGCGATGCTTAAAGGTCAGCACTTCCTCAGTATCTGATGTGCGCACAGGCTCTAGGCCCGGCGGCTATTAGGTAATCAACAAGTTCAAGGCGCATCGTTCCATTGACCGAGTCATCTTTCACCCGAAGGATTTTACGCTTGAAATATTACACTGAATGTGTATTGTACTATTCATTTGGACTGTATTCAGTTTGATAGGTGATTTTGACTTAACCCTGAAAAAAAATACCTTAGCTTTAGCTTCCTCTTCTGAGACATAATTTTCAAAAATACTTTCTTGTTGCATGTCAAATTACTCGATACACAGACCTAAAAAGTACAACTAAACTGGTTTCTGCTTTCTTGATGAGTAATGATTTCAGACCGTCAATCATCATTAACCTTGATGCCGATGATGAACTCCTGACCTATTAGCATCATTTATTGCCGCAACTGCTCGGTTCCGGTATTTGACCGAGTCACCAAATTGGTATTCACCGTTAGCCTAATCACCTTTGACCAGGAGGATTTGCGACCGCGTCAATATATCATATAAAACAATTTGTTATTTGTGATAGATATAAATGCGCTTAATTTATGGCTTCTGAATAAATACTGCTATTTAAAATAATTATGACGCAGAAGCACAGAGAAAAGGTAATACCAAGAACAACCCAAAATTTTAATTTCGCTTTGTTGAAATGTTGTTAAACTTGGTATTTTTGCAAAATAAGTTGATTAAGGTTTTAATTATTTAAATTATTGGTAAAAAAACATAAAACAAGTAAGTATAAAGTCCAAAAGAGTTTAATCATTCATCGTTTTTATTAATTTTCATTGTGATATATTGTAATCTGATTCATACTTGTACGAAATCAGACACTTCATAGGCGGTTAATAATGGCTTAATCGCCCTTGTCAAAAACATAGTTAGCAAATTATGTGCATTCTAAAATGCTTTGATCATTTTTACTGAGTATATCGTGAAGTTGGTAATTTAATACCACACCTTAGTGATGCGTTATATTTTCACAAATATGCAAAAACAACATGTTTTTGCATAAGTAAATTCAAAAGATTTTGATAATGTTTGAAAGGACCTTCAAAATAACATCCACCTACGCATGGAGACACAAAAGGATGGAAACAATTAACCAAAATAATTTTAAAAACAATGTCTGCAGTAGACGTATTTGGATATGTTCGAATTAAACCTGAAAAGGCAAGACCACCTGCTAACCTGAGAACAAGTGTTTACAAAAGAAGTTGACGATTTCCTATCGACCAAAACTTTAAAAGTAACGACATTTACTAAAGACGACGAAGAAGATAAAGACTAGCTGTGATAGCCCAGTTGTTAGGACGTAGAACAATCAATCAATCATGTCAATCCTCAGATCGAAGGGTAAGGTACACGCTAAGGTACACGGTCTCTACTCATGAACGTGACTGCCCTGGCGACTATCTATCGGTTTCGCGACAGACATGACTTGGCCACTGCCACTTCAGCTTGTTTATCATTTGGCTTACGTCGCGTCGGATACTTTGGTTTTTCTACGGATTCCCTTTCTTTTTGTGGATTTTATCCCTCAGAAACCTAACACAACCGCTAGCGTATAGGTATGTATAGTGAAGTAATAATAACTACTAATGGATAAAACGAATTTGTCCGCTCTAAAAGAATAATGTATGGGTAACATTAAAAATAGTTAATAGGAACAAAAAAGGCCGCGGTGGAATTGTTAGCCATTGTTAAAGATTAGAAACTAGTCAGCCAAGCCACACGAGGGTCACACGCCACACCTTTTGTCTAAAAGCTATTATATAGAGGGTGATTTTTGTGGAATGATCAGCAGCACTTAATACTTTAAGGAATTAAATGTCGGAAAGGACGTCGCTTTAAGAATAAAGTTAGCACATAAGTTTCTTAGCATTTATTTCTCAAGAAAATCTTGAAAGAAAAATTCAACCGTAACGATATTTCATGTCATTCTTTAATTTTGTTTGTAACTAGTTTTTCACATTCAAATTCATTGCATACAGCAAATGTCAATAGACAATTCTAAAGTATGCGACAGGTCGAGATGGCAATCGGAGTCGGGACGCCTCGCACACCCGCGCTATCCCGCACCGGGTTTACGTGGGCGCTTTGCCCCCCACCTCATACACCGATTCCGTCTCGACCTGTCTCATGCTTATAATTCAACAGAATTTGTTCTCTCTGACAGAATTACAAAAAACCCTTTTACGAGTAGCATTCAGCCGTTAGACCCATCAGTTACCTCACCATAGTCTCACAGGCCCACTGACTATTCCCGAAATCTCACTCTATAATATCGTTTTAAATAAGTAAATAAATAAATAAAAAATCTTTTATTAGTAGATATTTATATGGTTTTCTTGTCTGGGTTATTCCCGCAACTGACATAAATGTTCTTTTAGCATTACAGAAAATATATAGGAAACCTATAACCTCAAAAAGTAAAAAAGCTGGATACTTTATTGTGTTTTGATCAATAAAATACAGAATTATTCCATTAGTTTATATCAAAGGAATTAAAAATAAGAGCATTTTTGTGATGTTTTTATGGTGCCTCTCCCATCGGTAAACAATTAGACCGGAATTTATATGACCTTTTTGAGCTTTTGCATCATAAAATCTATTGTGTTTTGATAATGCTTTTTTTGCGCGTTCCATTTTTGATTTAAGTTTAGTAGGTTTTTAGTTTCAATAAAAAAGCAAGAATTTTTAAGTCGTTGAGTAGTGGGTATACTTTTGTTTTTGAAAGCGTGTCTTGCAGGTGCTTGAAGTATGTAAGTATGTATGGTTGTATGTAGATCTTATTTACTTCATTTTTATTCTAAAAGACATGGACTTCGACGACCTCCCTGGCGCAGTGGTGAGCGCTGTGGTCTTATTAGTGGGAGGTCCCGGGTTCGATTCCTGGCAGGGGTTCGGAATTTTATAATTTCTAAATTTCTGGTCTGGTCTGGTGGGAGACGTGACTAGTTACCACCCTACCGGCAAAGCCGTGCCGCCAAGCGATTTAGCGTTCCGGTACGATGCCGTGTAGAAACCAAAGGGGTATGGGTTTAATAAAAACTGCCATACCCCTTCCAGGTAAGCCCGCTATCATCTTAGACTGCATCATCACTTACCATCAGGTGAGATTGCAGTCAAGGGCTAACTTGTATCTGAATAAAAAAAAATATAAACCGAAAGGTAATCAGAAGTGGAATCCAGATAACTGAGAATTGTAAGTTTGGCAAGCCCCTTTGGTTTCTACGAGGTATCGTACCCAGAAAACGTGATAAATGAAAAATCGATAAAAAAAGTGCCAAGATTACTACATACTAATATTAGAAATGTGAAAGTGTGTTTGTCTGTATATCTGTCTGTCTGTCTGTCTGCTAGCTTTTCACGGCCCAACAGTTTAACTGATTTTGACGAAATTTGGTACATAGTTAGCTTACATCCCGGGGAAGGACATAGGCTACTTTTTTATCCCAGAAAATGAAAGAATTTCCACGGGATTTTTAAAAACCTAAATCCACGCGGACGAAGTCACGGACATCCTCTAGTTAATTAATAATCGAAACAAATCAAAATTCCACACTAATTACTACCCATATTTCACTTCTCCAGGACTTTAACTAGGTATATCCGTGCATAAAATCACGTGTATCTGCTCCGTTGCGACGTGATTGAAGAACAAACCAACAGATACAGACACTTTCGCATTTATATATATTATAATTATGCATATATATTATAAATGCGAAAGTGTCTGTATCTGTTGGTTTGTTCTTCAATCACGTCGCAACGGAGCAGATACACGTGATTTTATGCACGGATATACCTAGTTAAAGTCCTGGAGAAGTGAAATCTTTATGCCGGAAAATTTACCCCCGGAATTTCTAAAAACCAAATTCACGCGGACTTCAGCTTGTATGTGTCTGTATATTACGTTTTCATGGCCCATCCTCTGAACTGATTTTCTCGAAAGGAACAGAGACATCTTGCATCCCGGAGATGGACATAAGCTACTTTTTGTACCAAAAAAATTCTTTTATTTTTAAAAACCTAAATCCATACAGACGAAGCCGGGGCATTTAGTATCCGGTATCACATAAACACAATCACAATAGCGGCCGTGAACGATTTGACTAATGCGTTGCTAATTTAATCGCAACGTTTAACAGCTCCGTTACGTGCAGTGTTTACGTGCGGTTAACTTATAATTATTGTTATACAACCACATTAACCTTTAACTGGTACCGCTTGTCGTTGATTATACATACCTTACGTATTTATAACGTTTTATAATTGATTTTAGACATGAGGAATGAAATTGAAATTCGTCAATGAAAATTTTATCTGACATGTTTTCGGTATTTTGTCCAAAATCCGTCTTAATACCTAAGAAGCTCTTAAGCTTTACAGTTCTGGGTTAAGACTTAAGATGTAACAGTATTGAGTAGAGACTATCATAGAAAATAAGGCACCAATCAAAGTCAAAGCCTTCAATTCAAAATAGGTATCGCTGTACACTTTATCATCATCATCATCATCATCATCATCATCATCATCATCATCATCATCATCATCATCATCATCATCATCATCATCATCATCATCATCATCATCATCATCGTCAACCGATAGACGTCCACAGCTGGACATAGGTCTCTTGCAGGGATTTCCACACGCCACGGTCTTGCGCCCCGCCTGAATCCAGCGTTTAGGTTTTTTGACTGTCGGGGATAATTAATTCAGCATCATCATCACCAACCCATCGCCGGTTCACTACAGAACACGGGTCTCCTCTCAGAATTAAAAGGGTTTAGCCATAGTTTTACAGCTTATAGTGTACCACGCTGGCACACTTCACACACCTTTGAGAACATTATGGAGAACTCGCAGACACCGACGCCGACTTCACCGTTAAAGCAGGTGAGCTTCAATTATTCAAATGTGTGTGCCCGAGATTGAACCCCGGACCTCCCGACTAGCAGGCCGACGTCTTAACCACTAGGCTATCACCGCTATTGATAATAATTAAGGTAATGAATGAGGGTTCCAAACGCGCCCTGCTGAGAAAGAAGGCCACAACAAACTCAGCCAGGACAAAAACATGTAAGTTTAAAATAATGATGGAACCATGCAGGTATGAAGTTATATTGTACTTACCTTACCAGTAAATAATAGAATTATAGTCAATCACGTTTGGTAAATAAGTATATAAGGTTTTTGTGTGATTTTTAATTTATCTAGTCGTGACTCCTGCGTAATGATATGTCAAACCGTCAATACTTGACGCATATTAAATTACTACAATCAAGCGATGGCTAACACTAAATTATTTATTGATACTAATTATTTAATTCGAGGGTTTATTTATTTCTAAGACGAGTAGGTAGATGGATCTCCTCCTAAACCTAGGCCACGTATCTTTAAATGTGCAAGATTTTTGACAAGAATTATAGTATTGATCACAATAGATCTAAAGCGGTTAAAATACATTTATTTAATTCGATTTAATTTATTTCTTTTTATGGAAACAAACAGTTATAATTACATGGATAGTTAGTACATATATAAAACACTTAAACCTAAATAGTCTTCAATGAAAAATTAATACTTATTATTACAACTATTAACACTGCCTCGCAGCTATTAGAATAGAATTAAGATGAAAGATGCTATACAAAAAGAGTATAAAAGGCTGAATAAAATATTTAATTAGGAAAATTAAATAACTGTCTTCAATGTAACGGGGACCCGGGACACGTATTCTGAATAAAATATTTGACAAAAATCCCCCAAAAACCAGAATGGTTTTCCCCAAGTCTGATAAAGCTAACCAAGCACTGGTTTTGATGTGAACGTTTATTAATCGTAGGAATTTACGCAAAACGTGTCGAAATGCTGCATTCCAACCAACATCACATATTCAGGTATTATTTTTTTCAAGATCAACGGTAAGACCACTCTTTTAGGCAGCACATTAATATGTATGTGATACAAATGAACATTAATGAATTGAACTAGATTTCTCGTCAAAATCAAATTTTCGGCTGCCGCACCAACCCGTGCTTTCGTGATTCCTTTCGTCAAAGGTTGCCTTGAAGAGATCGCTTTAGCGATAAGGCCGCCTTTGCATGCTACAGCTTTTAGATTAAGATCCTGTAATGTGTTTTTTCAATGTTTACTTTGTGTTGTGTGCAATAAAGTGTAAATAAATAAATAAAATAAAAATAAATATCTTCAGCATGATCATTTATCCATTACAAATGTATGGTATAATAGATGATGACCGCGACTTCGTCCGCGTGGATTTAGGTTAATTTTATTAGACACTCTTTGTAATCAAAACTAAAGAATCAATAGAGGTACTGTAAGGGTGGTAAATTGGGCGGAATAGAAATATACCCGGATACGGAATAATCTACCACCTTACAAAGATTAGAGGAAAAAAAAATAATTTTAATTTACTTTACTTGATCTATCTACCTAGTAAAGAATAGAAGCTAGCCGTCGACTCCCTTGTAATGCATATGAGGTGTTATAAATGAAATTTGCTAGATGTTAGGCAAAATTGTTTTTAATGTAACTTTTACCGGGGTCGCTTAATACAGAATGATGGCTAATAATGCTTAGTTATTCTAGCTTAATGCCAAGACTTAATTTAGATACATTAGAATGACTTAGGTAGATAGTACATAAGATCTATGTTTTAAATTTAAGATGCCATTGGCATGGAATAGACAATGACACAGTAAAATTCATAAAATTGTTTCAAAATAAAAGCTCAGTAGTAAAGACAGGGTTCTTACTGTACACATACACTAAGAAGGTTCACTAAACTGTTGCAGGATACAAACATTTGCTTACTTGTAGGTGCGAAGACTGCAAGGTAGCTGGACGGCATCGGCCAAGATCCAAAACTCAATTTATTTGATTCTTCACAACCGAAATGTTTCATTACAAAGATTTTCACCAAGTCTTATCCATAGAAATTAAGTTGCCAACGTGAATGTGCAAAAGAAATAAATACGAAAACCGAAAACTAAAAACGGAAACGCAAACGGAAAACGGAAAACTGAAGCTAAACGTAAAACGTAAACGTAAACCCTGTAACAAAGAAAAACAAGATTATAATTTGTGCTGTGTGAAAATTTCGACACGTGGAATTTTCCCGATCAAACACAACTCACCTATTGAACTCCTGGCCACCAATGGTTTTCAGAAGTCCACCCACAACCCATTATCCTCATTTATTTGGGAAGATAAAATAACTGGAACTGGAATGAAATCATAAAATTAGGATTTTCTCTAACCAAACCGCCATTTTGTCGAATCCACATTACTTGATTTTTCACTCACCATAATTGATGAAACATTGAAATACGTTAGGATGACTAACTTTATAACTATTGTATTTTCCCAGGCGAAGCCATGGGCGAAAAAAGTGAGATTTTCCTGGAACGAAAAAAATTCGTCTTCACATGTTGACTCCAGGAAAATTCTAAATCTCACCAATCGGTGTTGCCAGACGCAACCCGAGTGTGGCCGCTCTCATTTAGTTTGATCATGAAGCCAATTCATTTTTGAATATTTGCGGAACCTAAGGATATATTATAAGAACCGTTTTGTTAATGACTTAACAATAAACAAATGATATTATGGTTTTATTTAATTATTTTGTTTTATTTTTACGACAATTGACAACGAAGCAAACGCCATCTATTGTGGCTCGAATGAACTCAGAACAATCGACCCACGCGTAGTTCTGCACCTTGATGCTAGGTGGCACCAACATACTTTGAACAAAATAGATTTTAATTAAAAGCGAAACGCTAATTAGTAGTTCAAAATTTACAACGTCACAATACTTCCCCTCCTACGAAAAGGTTCAACAGGTTGAACCACGCTGCCCTCAGCGTCATCCAACAACTACTAACAATTTGCCTGAAACAAACAAACAAAAAAACACAGAAGTTACGCGTGAACGCACATCTACTACTAACAAGGAAAATTGTCTAACAAAATAAATATACTGAAAACAGTGTAAGGTTTTATACATTATACTTAACTACACAACCCTAACTTCTAAAAAGAATATATACAAAAAAACTTCATGGTGTCTAAGACACTTGAGTGGAAACATCTTGGCATCACTCTTCAGCTGACTGATAGAATGCGTCTAGGCCTACGGTGGTTCACTCTTTTAAACTACCATCTTAATATTTGTTACTCAACAAATACGGAAAAACTGGTTGTGAACGGGTCCATCTGATATGGCAACCGTTCTCTATCCCATTCGGAAAAATAAAACCGAATCAAAATCGGAATATGAGAAAAAAAAAACGAAATAACTCTCCTAGAAAATAGATCTCGGAACAGAATCGGAAAAATAACAGAAATGATCCATTATCTAGAAGGAAAACAAAACACAAAACCCCCCCTTTTCGTTATCCCCAAAGTACGATATTTGCATTTTTACTTTCTCAACCGGTTGGTCTACCACAAGCATTCCAATCATCACATATTCATCCCTACATACATCCACTACATTCCTCCTCAACTGAACCATGGTAATGTAACTGTTAACTCAGAACATCACTACACTCATTCAAATTCCTAATTGAATATTGATAACTTAAATATTCAAACAGTTTAGACCAAACTAAGTAATGGCAAATATCTACTTCTTAATATCCTTAATATGCCAAGTGCCTATTGGGTGGTTGTCAGCTACTCTAACTAGTTCGTAAACCAAAGGTGACAAAACCTTGACAACCCTGCACTTTTCATACTTAGGTGCCAGCTTAGCTGCGAAAAAATTTGTAGCGTCGCTTTGTGGATAGGTCTTTTTCCACACTATATCCCCAACAGAATAGCTTGCAGACCTACGCCTTAAGTTGTAATGCGTTGCATACTCTGCATGAGCCTGAAACAAATTTCTCCTAACCTGACCAAATATGTCCTCCAAAGTTCCAAACTTTCCTGCGTATTCCTCCCTTGGAATTCCGGCCTCGTACTCCTTATCCGTGTCCTTATAGAAGGAACCATTTAAAACCGGTTCTCTAGCGTGGACAAGGAAGAACGGGGAGAATCCAGTGGATTCATTAACCGCACTGTTTATGGCGAACTGGACCTTGTACAGGTTTTCGTCCCAGGACCTGTGGTTATCTTTCACAAAAGCGGCTACAGCAGTCATAACAACCTTATTGTACCTCTCAACAAGGTTAACTTGCGGAGTGTACAGTGGTGTGTAGTGTAATTTCGGAATATTATAACGCTTAATGAGATTACGGAATTCAGATCCTGTAAATTGGGACCCATTGTCCACAATCACAGTCTCTGGAACACTATGGTTCAAAAATACAAAATTCTCTAGCGCTTTAACAACAGCGGCACCTGTGGCACGCCGTAACGGAAACAACATTGTATATTTCGAAAAACAACACGTCACCACAAAAAGAAATGTAAATCCTGATTTAGACCTAGGCAAAGGTCCGACTAAATCAGCCGAAATGACCTGAAAAGGTCTCTCGCAGACTTTAGGCTTCCCTAGCAGACCTGGAGTGGCTGATGTCGTGTGTTTATACGCAGAGCAAGTATCACAATTCTTAACGTACTCAACCACGTCCTTATACATACCACGCCAAAAATATCTGAGGGATAATCTGCGATGAGTTTTGAACACACCAAAATGACCTGCAGTTGCATCTGCATGGTTTTGTTGCATAATTCTAAGGATGTCGTTCTTGTGGACTACCTCTTTCCAGTCGAACTCACTGAGAAGCTGGTATTTACATTTACTGTAACGATATAGTTTATCGTTCAAAATACAAAAATTCGGAAAATTTGCTGGATTGATTTTACAGCCATTAAATGTTTTGTCATACCAGTCATCTACCAAAACTTGTTGACTAGAGTTATCATTACGATCACCAACTACATCTACGTGTATGAGTCTCGACAAGGTATCCGGAACTACATTATCACAACCCTTCCTATGTTCGATAACAAAATTATACTGTGATAATCTACAACCCCATCTGGCGAGTCGTCCTGAGGGATTTTCTAAATTTAAGAACCACTTTAGGGATGCATGGTCTGTGGTAATTGTGACTGGCTTGGAACCAAAATAAGCCTGAAATTTCTCCACTGCAAAAATCACAGCTAGAGCCTCGCGTTCCGTCGCGCTGTAATTCCTTTCGTTTTTATTTAGGCTCCTACTGACATACGCAATGGGATGATCGCAACCATCGGTTTCTTGCGTTAGCATACCGCCAACACCATATGCAGAAGCATCACAATGTATTTTGAATGGTTTTTCAAAATTCGGTACCGCAAGAACAGGTGCGGTTACCAACGCATTCTTCAATGTATTAAATGCTACCTCTGCCTGTTCGCTCCACTCAAATTTAGGTGCGTTCTTTCCTTTACTCGTTAGTCTATTGAGTGGTGCAGCGATGGTTGAAAAATTCCTAATAAAGCGCCTGTACCAAGAACAAGTGCCTAGGAAAATCTTTACCTCCTGTGCAGTTTTTGGGGTCGGAAAGTTCAAAACTGCGGCAACTTTTCCAGGATCTGTGCGTAAACCAAATTCATCCACTATATACCCTAAATATTTCAAAGAGTTTCTAAAAAAATTACATTTATCAAAATTTATGGATAGTTGAGCCATTTTTAGTTTATCCAGAACTCTGTTTAATAAAATTAAATGGGTTTCAAAATCAGCAGAACAAATAACAATATCATCTATATAACAAAATACTATTCCATTTTCAATATCACTACAAAAATTTTGATTAAATAACTGGTCCATTAACCTCTGCTGTCGTGCTGGTGCACCGCATAGGCCAAACGGCATGACTTTAAATTTGAATAACCCTCTACCAGGAACTGTAAAACTGGTTTTTTCCTGAGAGTCGTTAGCTAATGGAATTTGCCAGAAACTTGAACTTAAATCAATGGATGATAAAAACCTTGCCTCTTTCAAGCTATCTAGAATTTGTGGAATGTACGGTATTGAGTATGAATCCCCCTTTGTCACTGAATTTAATTTCCTGCAATCTAGGCAAAATCTCCAGTCTCCATTTGCCTTTTTCACTAAAATTGCTGGGTTATTCCAAGGGCTTTCACTCGGAGTAACTACGTCCATTTCCAGCATCCTATCTAACTCTTTACTTAAGGCTTCCTTCTTTTCGGGAGAAAGTGGATATTGTTTTATTTTTATTGGCAAGGCATCACCGGTGTCAATAACATGTTCAATTAATTTTGTTCTACCCAATCCAATTTTCGTTGAAGAAATATCTAAAAATTTATTTACTACAGACTGGGCTAATTCTTTCTGTTGAGATGATAAGTTTTCAAAAGAAGTGATGGTATGAATTTGTTCATTATCAATCGCACAAATATTGTAAAATTGAGAAGGTGCCTTAATTAATTCTAAATTATCAAAAATGCCAGGGGCTAACTGAAATGTTTTCCAAAAGTCACAACCAAAAATAACATCCGCTATTATAGAGGGTACTACAAAAAATTTTATTATGTGAGTTACGGAATTATAAGTAATCGGAATAAACATATAACCCATGCAATCAAGTTTGTCTCCATTTGCCACTGAAAATGTGGTATCAATACTGCTATGCAATTTATAACCGAATCTCAAAAAAACCTTGTGCGCCTGGTTACCCAAAATTGACGCGCAAGCACCGGAATCTAGTAAACCTGTAATCTCAAAACCGTCAACAAAAACCTTTAAATGTGGCCTAAAGTCTCGTTTATCCACTGAATACAGAACTGTGTCAGGTAAAAGGGATGTTTTGTTGTTAATGACCAAGTTCTTTACTTGTGTCTCTGCACAGTTCTTACTAATTAGTTTTTTGAATTTTTTGTCCGGAGCGGGTTTACTAATCGCCTTTTTACTACAACTTGGACATGTCTTTACTGTAAAGTTCTGACGTCCACACGAAAAACATCTAATAAATTTCGGAACTGTCCTGCAAAATTTAAAGGAATGGTTACCCTTGCCGCACTTGTAACATAGTTGTTTATTTGTTTTCGTAAAATTAGTGCCTTTACTTGTATCAACCTTAGGTGCAGGTGTGACTGAAAGTGTGTTTATCTGTTTTGTCACTTGTTTGTAAGCAAACTCTGAACTTAAAGTTGCCTTACTGTTAGTAGGCTCAGAAAATAAGGCGGAACGCTGCCTCGCAGCCTCTAGTTTGCGACACTTTTCCTTCAACATTGCGACAGACTTAATGTCAACAAGAGCTAGTTGTTCTGAGTAAAAAGGGCGAATATTATGTAATAAAATTTGTAACTTTTGTTCTTCGGAAAGTGGTGTTGACAACCTTGAAAACATGCAAAACATTATAGCGAAATAGATAGACACAGGTTCTTCAGAGCCTTGTGTTCTTGCTCGAATTTCACCTAGCAACCTGTAGTCATAATCTACTGCATCAAATTCCTCTAAAAATAAAGTTTTCAATTCTGACCAAGACGAAACTTGACATTTGTTGCCTCTGTACCATAACAATGCTCGGCCTGTAAAAAGATGAAATGCAGAAACAAATAATTTTCCATCTGAAACGCCATAAGATCTTTTATATTCCTCAACGCGTTCGATGAAACTGCGCGGATCACCCTGTCCGTTGAAATTTAACTTCCACTTGGCAACATTTTTATCACCAGTGCAGTCAACGGCGGTACTCTCGGAATCCAGTGATTCGTCGTGAGACGACTCATTGTCAGCATCTAATCTGGAAATCAAACTCTGCAACTTTGTATGTAATTCACTCTTCCTACTTATTAAGCTGAGTTCGGAACACTGTATTCTCAAAATTCTAAAGTACAAATGTGAAGCTAAAGCTTTAGACCTACAGAGGGCATGTCTATCTTTAGTGTCAGAACACTTTTTTAATAAATCTTCTAAGTCTTGAAGTTTTTTAGTAATAACCCCTAACTCACTTTCAGAAGTGAAATCCGTCTCTAAAATTGATTCAGAAGGAATTTCCTGAATTAATTGTTTTAACTGTTTCTTTAAACCTAGCACTGTAGGTGCTGGAGTTTCGGAACGAATGGATACCTCATAACACAATTCGTCCTTCAAAAGTGAATGAAACTGGGCAAAAGTCTGTTCCATTGTGTTAAGTCAAAACACATTTAACAAAATATCGAGCTTGTGTAACTGTCTATGTTTAGCCTTATACAAATTGGTTAAACACAAACACAAAAGAAGTTATTTAAACTATTAAATATACACAAGCAAAATACACAACAAAACAATATTCTTAAGTCTATCCTAACTATTTTATCAATTATGTTCCTATTCCAAAATATTGTTAATAATACAAGCACATATTATTACTATAGTAAACAAAATATAACAAAATAAAACTTCCCAAAATTGAATAAATGATTGTAAGGTGCAGTATCACCTTTATGAGTACACAGTGTGTTACAACCTTTACAATTACAAAAGTAAACAGGCAGCAAAGTTGCAATGAACTCTGACTAGCATATTATCTTTCAAAAAAAAAACAAAGAGATTGTGCAATGGTTTGATGACTGTTACTTTACACTTTTAACACATAACCTAAAATACAACAAAATCTGTTTCTAAATGTCACTTTAAACTACCAGCATTCAATTAAACTTAACATGTTTTGTGTGTGAAGTAGCTTTTATCATAACCTTAACACTGCTCTAAACAAAATTTCAACAAAATAATGAAGTATCAAGTCACTGAAAAAAAAAATTGTTCATAACTTCATACTTGAACTTAATGTAATCTCTGAATATAGTTTATATATTTAGTTTCACAAGTTGTAACTCTTAGAATTTATAAATGTATGTGTGTAACTAGTTAACAGGACATAGCGTTTCAAAACTTTAATTATACTAAGTTACCGGAATTTTCAAACATACGATGTACTTACTATTGAAAGCAATACCCAACAACAACTCAGTTAAGCAATGTTTATTACTAAACTGAAGGCAAACATTCACTTATACACCTCCAAGGTAAGTCGATAACATAATTAAACGGCATAAGCACCATTTATAAAGTGTTGATTAAGTAAGAAAAAAAAATGTTGGACTATACTCAGAAAATTACTTAAACTATCAAACAAAATTTCTAACTATTAGTTATTATTTAGTTAGTTAACCATAAAAACAGCTTAGTGCTCTTTGCAATGTGTCACTACTTAGAAAATTGTACAATCAGCGGAGTACATTTCATAAAATTCACAAAATTTCTCAAAATATACTGAAATAACTATATAAAAAAACGTTCGGGCGCCATTTGAAACGGTGGTAAATTGTGCGGAATAGAAATATACCCGGATACGGAATAATCTACCACCTTACAAAGATTAGAGGAAAAAAAAAAAATTTTAATTTACTTTACTTGATCTATCTACCTAGTAAAGAATAGAAGCTAGCCGTCGACTCCCTTGTAATGCATATGAGGTGTTATAAATGAAATTTGCTAGATGTTAGGCAAAATTGTTTTTAATGTAACTTTTACCGGGGTCGCTTAATACAGAATGATGGCTAATAATGCTTAGTTATTCTAGCTTAATGCCAAGACTTAATTTAGATACATTAGAATGACTTAGGTAGATAGTACATAAGATCTATGTTTTAAATTTAAGATGCCATTGGCATGGAATAGACAATGACACAGTAAAATTCATAAAATTGTTTCAAAATAAAAGCTCAGTAGTAAAGACAGGGTTCTTACTGTACACATACACTAAGAAGGTTCACTAAACTGTTGCAGGATACAAACATTTGCTTACTTGTAGGTGCGAAGACTGCAAGGTAGCTGGACGGCATCGGCCAAGATCCAAAACTCAATTTATTTGATTCTTCACAACCGAAATGTTTCATTACAAAGATTTTCACCAAGTCTTATCCATAGAAATTAAGTTGCCAACGTGAATGTGCAAAAGAAATAAATACGAAAACCGAAAACTAAAAACGGAAACGCAAACGGAAAACGGAAAACTGAAGCTAAACGTAAAACGTAAACGTAAACCCTGTAACAAAGAAAAACAAGATTATAATTTGTGCTGTGTGAAAATTTCGACACGTGGAATTTTCCCGATCAAACACAACTCACCTATTGAACTCCTGGCCACCAATGGTTTTCAGAAGTCCACCCACAACCCATTATCCTCATTTATTTGGGAAGATAAAATAACTGGAACTGGAATGAAATCATAAAATTAGGATTTTCTCTAACCAAACCGCCATTTTGTCGAATCCACATTACTTGATTTTTCACTCACCATAATTGATGAAACATTGAAATACGTTAGGATGACTAACTTTATAACTATTGTATTTTCCCAGGCGAAGCCATGGGCGAAAAAAGTGAGATTTTCCTGGAACGAAAAAAATTCGTCTTCACATGTTGACTCCAGGAAAATTCTAAATCTCACCAATCGGTGTTGCCAGACGCAACCCGAGTGTGGCCGCTCTCATTTAGTTTGATCATGAAGCCAATTCATTTTTGAATATTTGCGGAACCTAAGGATATATTATAAGAACCGTTTTGTTAATGACTTAACAATAAACAAATGATATTATGGTTTTATTTAATTATTTTGTTTTATTTTTACGACAATTGACAACGAAGCAAACGCCATCTATTGTGGCTCGAATGAACTCAGAACAATCGACCCACGCGTAGTTCTGCACCTTGATGCTAGGTGGCACCAACATACTTTGAACAAAATAGATTTTAATTAAAAGCGAAACGCTAATTAGTAGTTCAAAATTTACAACGTCACAGTACTTAGTTGTATGTGTTGTAAACATCATACAATTACGTAAACCAGTGTTCGAAATGCCTACTGGTCTAGATTGTGTTCCGCAACGTGGTATTAGATGATGTGTAGCAATGGTAACATCGTATGGCAGTGGCAATATGTACCGCCCCATGGTTACACTGCACTTACATAATTATGTTGGAACAGGCGTTAATTGGTATGAAATCTCTTTTTTTTAATTATTAGGTCACTAACAGCCAGATACTTACACGTAAGTACTTGCCTACTCTCAAAAGTCACACCAAAGCGATAAAAATACTTTAGCGCTCTAAGTATAGAACAAAATCGCAGCAGTGTTCGGTTTGAACTATCAAAAATTTTCGCAAGAACCTAAGAGCCAGCGCAGACGACGGAGTAGGTATTATCCGCGAACGACGGAAGAGTATTTTGCGTGATAGCACTAATTGTAAAAAAATTATGTTCGTCTTTAAGGATCCTTCACAAATAAACTGAATGTTGTGGACCCAGGTCTATTGACTTTCATCAGTTCCATATTGACTGAATGACTCCTTACTATTCTATTTTAATAAGTTCAGTGTACTTTGAATACGTCAAGAAAAATTAAGTTTTCGCATAGCGAGATTCCACTGGAAAGATCGTCAGATTTATTTTTCACGCATCAAAATAAATTCATGAAACGTTTCCATTCATTAAAATTTAAATTAATCGTCGAATAAACGAAACACTCAGGAGCTAAATATAAATATGAGTTTGATAACATCTCGCGAGACATTTTCGCAAAATGTAATAATAAAAAAAATCAAATACGAAATTGGCACAAGCCAACACACTCAGACTATGGATACAGAAGGTGTTTTATATTTTTTGGATATAATTGTGCAAATTACTATGAAATGAAATGAAATGATTGAAATGAAATGATATTTTTTTTAAAGGGTCTTTTTAAAATTGTGCCTATAAACTATAAACAACACTTTTCATAGAATATTTGAGACATAAACAATGATATGTGATGATTCATAGGGTAATTAAACCCTCATGAGAATTCGCATATCAATAGAAAAGAATCATCCATCCGCACATCACATAAACTAACTCTGAATAAAATAAGCCATAATTACAATTTTCATAGAAAAGTGACAACATTACAACAAAGATTTATGAAATAATGTCAAACTGAAATATTAGTTTGGCAAAGCTCCTGTGTTTACTCTCGTAGATAATATAGTCATAGTCCGAAGCTTATACGCTTCTAGATATGACTCATTACTCCTACCTACGGCTAAACCTTCGACCAGACTAAAAAAAAATATTTTTCAGTTTAGGAGATACTGTCGTAATAAATGTGGATACACTTAGTTGATTATCAGTTAATATACCCTTATTATGAATGCGAAGTGTATTGTTTGGTGGTTTATTGGTTTGTCCCTCAATCACGTCGCAACGGAGCAACGGATTGACGTAATTTTTTGCATGGGTATAGTTAAAGACCTGGAGAGTGATATAGGCTACTTTTTATCCCGAAAAATGAGAGTTCCCACGGGATTTTTTAAACCTAAATCCACGCGGACGAAGTCTCGGGCATCAGCTAGTTTTAAATATTTGTTTTTTTGAGAAATATTTCTCTGGAGACGGGCTTTGGAATACATATTTCCAATAACTCTATCTACCATTAAAATCTAACAAACCGGAAAAAAACTGAAGTTAATAAATAAATATCGGGTATATTTTGCAAAAGAAAAAAATAGCGTGATAAAGACCCATTTAAATGATTAACAACAACAACGATACAATTATTTCTGTGAAAACCATAATGAATAGTTTTTCGCGCGCTTTTCGCCGTCCGCCATCTTGTGGGAAAACACGGGAAAGTAGAAAGTGGGATTTCATTGTCACTGCAAAGGTCGCTTATTGTTCGATGCGTTCTCATGAAAAATCTTAGATAACACACTATACATGGTATACTGATTATTTAATTTTATTAAATGTACGCACGATTACCTACTATTTCAATTAGATTACATTCTTAGGCGCTTGCTTGAAAGTTGTTAAGAGTTCGGATTGATAAACACTTTTTTCTAATATAAAAGCTTTATTTAGGCAATATTTTAACATTAATGAGTATTCTAACACAAAAACACATTTTATTACCTTTTTAATTGAATTGTTTACAATTGTTTCTAAAAAAAAAAAGATGTGTGAAAGAATGAAACCAAACATAGGTATAAATTAATTCGGCGCCCGCAAGTCGGCTCATAAAATAACATTATTATGTATTATTACATTATTAGGTATGCTAATTAATATAATTCTAGAGAATCGCGAGTCCACTGTCCACCGTACCATGTAGAGCGAGTTTCGCGTTGTTTATTTGGTGACCATTAATCAGACTCGCGATATCGCTTTTAACCAAATCGGTAACACTGTCCATCGTAATTGTCCGTTTTTTATCCATACGTGGCGCCATCATCGATGCCACTTTAAAAACTACCCTCGTTTGACTAATAATAAGGTTCAAATTTGATTGTCGATGTTTATGTAAATTTTTGTTTATGGACCTTAGGTGAGAGTCGGTGACATTGACCGACTAGATTATACCCGTGACTTCGTCTGCGTGGATTCAAGTTTTAAAAAATCCCGTGGGAACTCTTTGATTTTCCGGGATGAAAAATAGCCTATATCCGTCTCTAGGATGCAGAACTCTGGATTTCCGGGACTGTCTCAAAAAAGCAAGCTATTTCGCTATCAAATAGATGATGCCCGCGGTTAAGTTCATGCAGATTTTGATTTTTTTGAAAATTCTGTGTTAACTCCTCGATTTTCCGGCACAAAAGGAGCCTTGGTCCGTCTCTGAGATGCAAGCCATGTTTGATTGTACCAAGTTTCGTTAAAATCGGTTAAACGGGTGCGTCGATAAAACATAGCAGACAGACACACTTTCCCATTTATAGATAATAATAAGTATAGATCTCATTAAAGTCGGAAGGGCAAAATTCGCGTGCCGGTCGCTGTCGCCGATGTCCGCGGGTTTCCCGACCGGCCGGCGTCGCATGCCAGCGGCCCGCGTGGAATGCGGAGATGACCACTCTTTTCGGCATATTCGGCCTTTCTCATTACCATACGACCGCGTCGGCGCCTGTATTTATAATATTTATTAATTAGGTGATTGACGCACTAATATAAACATCTGATTAAGCCGCTTTGAAGGAAACATCATGAGGATACCTGCATTGCCTGAGAATTCTCCATAATGTTCTCGAAATGTGTGTGAACTCTGTCAATCCGCACCTGGCCAGCATGGTAGACTATGGCTAAACCCTTCTCATTCTGAGAGGAGAACCGTGCTCACTGCTCAGTAGGTAGTGAACCGGCGATGGGCGATGATGATGATGACGATTGTTGGTAAATGCATCTTATCAGGTACTTAATTCGTGACACGAGACTTCGTTGACATTTCGATAATTTAATCATTCTGTTTTGATCTGGACTATCTTTAATTCGTGAAGTCATGGCCTTTGAAAATAATATGTTGATTAAAAAAATGATTAATTGATATCAATTTTAAGATGTCTGTATCACTATTTTATAATTAATGACTACAAAATGACTTCTTAATCAGAAACGGTCGTATATCAAAACTGATCAATATTCAATTGATTTCTGAATTTCTGACTTTATTTAGAACTTAAATCACAAATTTTCCAATAGGTACAATATATGCTTTATTAGCGTAGTTTGGTAGCAGATTCGTAGCATTCAAATTTATCGTATATTAGATATTTTGAGTGGAGTTTTCCAGTGGTTCGTGACATATTGTTTCAACATGTAGGTACCTACATAAGAATAGATGCATAAAATATCTATATACAGGGCAGCCGGTCAATTGACGTCACAAAAAAATTAGGTCTGGTATGTTGTCACCCACAAATGTAGATATGTTCCGCGATTATTTAAGTATAGTATAGTAGTCATGATTTTGTTTTCAATCTTTTGTGGAATTTCGACATGACCATCTTAAAAAATCTAAAAAAAAGCAAAAGACTTTTTAGAGTTTTTTTTGCAACTGAATTAAAAATAATCAGCTTCGCAACTTTGATGAAAGTTATAAAAATGTTGGGTTAAAGTTAAAAATTTACGTTCCGTGAAATTATGACTCATATTTTTAATTAAACTTAAACTTTAAATTAAAAATCCAAACAGGTGACCTAATAATTTTTTAGATTCGCTGATCGTTCCTCCCTGTGTTGGGGACAATAAGCAGAGAAACTTTCAGCTTTTATAAAATAACGAAAGTCTGGCACACGCTAGCTCTCTCTGTAAAAGTAAGATAAATATTATTATTATACACTTAGCCGTATGCGAATTAAACGTGAGAAACTCAAAGAAAAGGCTAGAGCTAATTACAACCTGATTTTACATTGCAAAGACACGATCGAAACTAATCTTAGGACGTGAGGATACGTAAGCAACAATAGAGTATTTAACATTTACGATGTCAGACCTTTAATGATCGTAAATACTGGTTTGATTACAAACAACTATGCAACTACTTGGTCTAAGTGCCTGTTATAAGAGCGGTGATGGCCTAGTGGTTAGTTTCTGTCTTCCGTCGGGGGCTCGGGGATTCGATCGGGGCACGCATCTCTAACTTTTTGAAGTCACGTGCGTTTTAAACAATAAAATATCACTTGCTTTCACGCTGAAGGAAAACATCGTGAAGAAACCTGAGAGTTCTCCACAGTGTTCTGTAAAGTCTGCCAATCCGCACTTGGCCAGCCAGCGTGGTGGACTATGGCTAAGCCCTTCTCAATATGCAAGGAGGCCCGTACTCAGTAGTTAGCGCTATGTTAATGCTTTAGAAAGCTATTTTAAACGTGTACTTCGACGGGAATCATATTTTACTCTAATTAGATACCCGGAGCGATAATTCCAATCCGTTTGTCAACAATACCGAGCGGACATTGCATTAGGTCCCTTTCCCTTGGCCGGTCCAACTTATGGTTTCCAGTTAACTTTCTATGCGTCCACGACGTCCGTGGAACCTGTTCGTGTATATTATGTAATAACATTTCGTAAAAAACTTCCACTCAGCCACTCAAATACCAGGTCCAGACGAAGACTTGACGATAAAGTTCATAGGTCTTAACTTTTTCATCAACTCTGCCTTGCAATGTCTGGTTTTATCCTAATCCTATCGGTATTTGGCACTTGCTTTGGACAAAAATTTTGCAAATCGGTCCAGAAACCTGGAAAAAATCGATCTACAATGTACATACATTAAAAAAAAGTCGAAAAAAACGGGCCGAATTGAGAACCACCTCCTTTTTGGTAGTCGGTTAAAAATGGAGGAGCAGTCATACAAAAACGTATAAGGAAAACATTTGTGACGAGGAAAACGAGAAATTTCGATTTTGCATAAAAACCTTAAATTATTATATTAACGAAATAACTACTTAACTGTCGTCTTTTTTTTTACAAAAATAGTCTATACTTCCATACTTAATATTAAAAATACGAAATTGGTTCTGTCTATCTACCACTTTTTCATGACCTATCCGTTTAACCTATTTTGACAAAATTTGGTACACAGATTGTGTGCAACCCGGAGTCCGACATAGGTTACTTTTGGTCTTGAAAAATAGATTCCCTAAAGGATTTTTATAAACTTAAATCTACGGGGATGAATTTGCGGGCATCATTTATTTGGTACAGAGAGAACTTGCATCCCGTTGATGAATATAAGTTACATTTTATCTTAGAAAAACAAAGAGTTCTTCGGAGAAGAATATTGGTTACCTACTTTTAATCCCAGAAAAACAAAGAGTTCGCACGGAATTTTTAAAAGGCCTAAACCGACGCGGACGATATAGCGGACAACATCTAGTAGGTTATTATAATTTATATAGACTTTCGAAAGATCTGCGTCACGACTTGACAACGGGGGGTCTTCTCACGTGACGGATATAGGATGGGATTCGGGACTTGACCCGTGAGACGGACACAAGTGCCAGATCATTTAATTGAAATCGTGATCGTATTTTTTTTTACTAAGGGACCGAAAATAAATTTCAACTGCTGAGGCTTGCGGGTTTATACAATAGGGGCGTATATTCCGGTAATAAATTGGAATGATGTAAGACCTATTTATCGTCTCGTGTGTATAGGGAGCCGAAGATAAGGACAGCAAGGAGCACACAAATTTGTGATTTATCCTGCAGGCCTATCCGCTGCACTTGCCTTAGCTAACACTTTTTCTCTATTGGCTAAAATGCATGCAACACAAATCAGTCCTACCCTTATTTTATAATAAATTTGCGACGTAATTGAACGACAAACAAACACACTTTCGCATTTATATGCGAAAGTGTATTTGTTTGTCGTTCAATTACGTCGTAACGATGCAACGGATTGACGTGATTTTTGCATGGGTATAGATAAAGACCTGGAGAGTGACATAGTCTACTTTTTATCCTGGAAAATCAAAGAGTTCCCACGTCCACGCGGACGAAGTCGCGAGCACAAGCTAGTATTACATAATATTATACTCATAATCATAATTGGGTATTTGATTACATCAAAAATAAATTATGTCTCAGTGATTATTAAATAGAGGGTCTTCCAAAATACGTAAAATCCACGTCCTTTGTTAGTTTTAAGTGTAATAACCATTTTAAATTATCGATTAAACTAAAAAAATACGTCAAATGATTGTGACGTCACACACCGGTATTTCATAGAATCTCGCATACTAAGCGCGCGTTTTGACGTTTGATAAAAAGTTACTGATTTGACTTGTTGTCAAATACCATATTGTTTTGTATATTACTTGGGCATTGCGTCGAAAGTGATAAAAACTTAACGACTCTCCAAATAGCCTGGCAACAGACAAATCACAAACGGCTGCAAATAAAAAACCAAGGGACCTGCTTTTTTACCTCCGCCAGGATCCGCGTACATCCCACGCACTTAAAAAGCTTATGGCGCATTACATGGAAGAATTTATGTCGCTACCTACACCTATACATAAATTATAGTTTGTCTGTTTATTTGCATAAGACGAAAACCACCATGTCGAATAGGTTTTTTTTTTTTTGGAAACGAAACAGCTCTGGTCGTCAGCTGTTTTCTAGACTAATCTAAAGTAGCCTATGGGCAAAAGGTCTCTTTCCGATTTTTCCACAACTTCCTATTCTGTGCCTGTACGGGCCACCAATATTTGAGATCTAACGCAAAACTAATTCGATTAATTTATTCAGTACCTATCTATGGGAGCATCCACCCAACAAAGTCACAAATCATTACATAATCGATTAAAGCATTTTATAATGACCGTATCAATAAGACATCTTTAATTCTTTACTAGCGACCCGCCCCGGCTTCGCAATATTTCAATTTTCTTAGAAATCATTTTTTTTTACATTAAATATAGCCCATGTTTACTAAGGAATAATTAAATATAGCTATCTACTGGTGAAAGAATTTTCAAAATCGGTTCAGTAGTTCCAGAGATTACTTCCTACCAACAAACACAAACTTGACCTCTTTATAATATTAGCACTAATTGGCATGCCTCAAAAATATATTGCCTCATCATATGATCATATTTTCAGCTCGGCTGAAATTTCCATCCACCAATCACCAACTCTGTATAATCCGCGCCTTACGCGGGCGAAGCCGAAGCAAAAAGCTAGTAGAATTTTATAATAGCACCTGCCAATAACAGGTGTTCAGCGGTTTCATTTCAAGTATTACAGTCACGTAAGATACAAATACTTGGAACATCTAGATACAAGTTAATTACTGGTGCAACGTGCAGCGATTACTTAGCTATTTTATTTAGATGATGGGAAAGCCTACCAAGCCTCTCAGTAATCAATATCTAGTTTAAGTTCATAGCAAGTTAGTTAAGTATCTTTCCAATGAGCCTGATCTTTCCTGATATCTATAAATCGTACAGTCTGTGCTCAGACTTTACTTGTACTTATAGGTTAAAACGATACAGAATTATGTTAGAGAAAAACTGTTACGATCTATCAACGCACAGCTCAAACTTCTGGACGGATCGGGCTGAAATTTGGCATGCAGACAGCTATTACGACGTAGGCATCCGCTAAGAAAGGATTTTTGAAAATTCAACCCCTAAGGGGGTGAAATAGGGGTTTGAAATTTATGTAGTCCATGCGGATGAAGTCGCGAGCATAAGCTAGTATGGTAGCTAGATTTTTTTTTATAGATACGATATGACTGTATCGGTCTTCGGTCTTCAAACAACCATAGTGGATCACTAATGTGTGCTTTTCATATTTAAATCCCCCAGTAGGTAACCACAACACGGTTATAAAAATTAAATAATAAGAATGCTGTAAACATAATGATTACATCATCATATCAAAACCAAAAATAGATAGATTTATATCATAAGAGTTTACATTTCATTTACAATATAAGTACGGTCCTTCCGTAACTCCAACTAATGCGTTATTAGTTAGTATTACCGGTGGTATTACATTGGATTACGATCATATGCTCTTTCGAGATCTTAATAGCACTACTTTAATACAAGTTCGTGACAATGGGTGTCGTGCACGTCTACCTGTCCCACCGCCGACGAGGAAGCGACAAGTTATCGACTATCTTCTCGCTCAAGAAACGTAGGTACAATCGATGTATGATTCCGTGTCAATAAAAGCGATAAATATACTATCGCTGACCGTGCACACTGCTGGCGAGGACTCTCTTTCCACTAGTTTACCAGAGCCATCAAGGAAAAACTCGTTCAGCGACGATCTCTTGGCGGTAAAACACTCGCGCTGCTTGGTAGGTATTAAATTAATGTGTGACCGGCGATTACTCTCCCGACGCACTCACTCGCACACTCGTTCATGGCCACACAACTACACACACTTCTCATTGCTCGTCAACTCGTTGCTAGTTTTTAATTCAACTCGTTTCTCGCTAATTGTCGGCGGTGGGACAAGTGTTTTATACGGGAGACAATTTGAGCGTTTCTCAAAATCCGCAATCTCATGAGTGCGACGACCTTGGCGCTTATGGCGAAGCGTGCAAATCAAGGTCGAAATTCCACTTAGGTCACCCAAACAATATAATGGTCTTAGGGTCTGTCCGTATGAGGACTCTTTCAAACTCTACTGAATATTTTCTATGTTCGAATTTAATAATCTTTTTAATCGTTCATAAACATTTCTCTTTATAATGGGGTGGCCGTGATAAAGAATGCATTTTTATTTTTAACCATTTTTCAACTTATAAAGTTATACTGTTCTAAAGGCACACACGTACGATGAGTCGCATGTGCCTTCAAAAAAATAGCTTATGATTAAGAAACTGCTATTTTGAATATATGTATTGAAGATGTTTCTTAGCAAATGGAGTTTAAATTCAGACGCTTGACGCTAGAGCTTGCAGGCATCCTGTGTTGCGGGCTGCACCAATCTCGTCCCTAGCATTAATTTACAATCCTCGAAGATATCAGTGGCATAACACCAAACTGCATACCATTTAGGTGAAATAAAAAGATATATTTGTGTCGTGTAGGTATGTTAAGTTCAGTCAGTTTCAGATGATCAACTAAGCCTTTGTTATGCCATAATAATGTTTCTTCATAAATAAATGCAGTAACAATTTCTAGAGAGTCTAGTAAAACATATTTGTAATTCTTGAAGATTTAATATGCCGTGTAAGTAGCTTAAGATATTAATTATTTATCACGTGCTGTGCAGTGACGGAAAATATCGCGAGAAAACCAGAATAGTGTTAAAAGTCATTGGCAGGATATATGTTTCCGTTGGCGGCAGCCATTACCCTGCGGACTGCAGATTTAGATCAAGCATGATCATATTATTATATACTGTGTACTACTATACTACCGCCCTACTAGTAGGTATATAAATTAATATTATATACCCCCCCCCCCCCACCTCATACCCGATTGCCATCTCGACCTGTCGCGTAGGTATATAGTTAAAAAAATAGTAGCCATCAACTCTATGTCCTCCAACGTTGTTATCACAACTAAGTACTCGTAGGTAGATATATGAAGACGTAAACAAGTACTCATTACTTTTTGCACAACTTTTTGCAAAGCAAAACCATTAAATGTAATTAGTTTATCATACAATTTTTTACTCATAAATAAAAACGACTCATATAAATTAAATACTGTTGTTCATTTTTTGAGCACATACAAAAAGTCATTAATTTATTATATGGTACGAAGCGATGATGATACTAGTGATTTGAGCGTGATTTTTTGCGTAGGGACAACTTGCTCAGGCGTTGAAGTTCAATTATTCAGCACCATCATTAAGTCAGTCTATCATATATTTATAGAAAAAGACCTTCCTTAACATAGGGTGTAAGTAGAACGATAGCAAAAATTTTGCGCTCTTATTATACTACCTAAACATAATCCAATACCAATAACTATAAATTGCCTTAGGTATATAGTTTGTAGTTTTAGTGTCTAAGTATTTTTCAAACATGCGAAATTCGTCTACGACGCGGCATTGACCCCGCGGCATCTATCTACGCAACGTTTGTTGACCTGTAGCGTCAGTCAGATGTTTTATTTTTTCGCGTTTTTTGTGGTTATCTTATGAGTAATCATCAGTACTATCACTTGCCTTCGTTTTTGCTAGCGTTCTACATATATTACGCTTACTTGTACGCGGTCTCCATTTAAGTTTTCTGCACCAACCAACGGCTGACCCATCACCCACCGTAGTATGAAACCATTAAAAGACATTCCAAAAGCTCACTATGTAAATTAAAACTAAGCGTAAACTGTAAGATTTTTTTATTACTACGCAAAATCTTAGTAGGTCCAAAATCTGAGCATGTAAGTACAAAAATTACGTGACACTAGTAACTGCAAAGGAACATCTGAGACACGTTCATTTACTATACAGGAAAACCTGAATTATATTTTAACCACATGAACGGCAAAGAGATATGATAATTTCATTCAAAACAAACCAACCAAACCAATTCATCATAGAATGCTAATTCGGATTGCATAACAGTTTTCCAGACAACGGTAAGTTCACATAAAACAAGTGCTAAAACCAATATATTTGGAGCAAGGTCCTGAATTGCAAAAGAACATGAGAAAGATCGAAGTGTTCTGAACGAGCCGACAATTGAATTAAAGGTATCATAGTATGAAGAGAGTAGAGATCTTTAAAGAGAATACCTACTTAGCAACCAAATGCAACTGTCGTTTCAGTTTACTTATTTCCCAGAAATACTACACAAAAAAAATCATTGAAAATACAGAAAATGCAATGAAAAAAGATTTTTATAGAGGAATTTTAAAGCAAAAAATAAATGGCTCAGTAATAAAAATTATATAGGTAAGTACTAGCGCATCTTTGCCTAAATACTATGTTCTTTTCTTATCTTTGCTTTGCTTGTTTCTTTAACTCAATTTTTAAATGAAATCACGTAATACGTAAAACACGTAATATTTTTTAACTTTGGTTTAAAAATCATTTTTATCGCTCCATATAAAATCTCGAATTCTACTTAATAGTAAATAAACATATAAAACAACTAGCTGATCCCCGCGGCTTCGCCCGCGTAGATTTAGGTTTTTAAAGATCCCGTATAGCCTATGTCACTCAGGAATAATGTAGCTTTCTACTGGTGAAAGAATTTTTAAAATCGGTTCAGTAGTTCTAAAGATTACCCCCTACAAACAAACTTAACGACATTACCTCTTTATATAATAAAATCGGTCCAGTAGTTTTTGAGCCTATTCAGTACAAACAAACAAACAAACAAACAAACAAACAAAGTTTTCCTCTTTATAATATTAGTGTAGACAACGGGCCGTGCAGCAGAAATCGTAATATTTTAATTTCGCCATAACTTCAAAACCAAACGTCCAATTTTAATCATTCAAAGACTAAATATTATCTCCATAAACTGTTCTTAGTGATGAAATCATTTATTTTGATAAGGATTAATAGCATGAGTAAAATAAACGCGTTTAAATGTAGTCCAAAAAAAATTCAAGATTTTTAAATAAAAAAATGGTTGCTGTGCCTCACTCGACATAGATGGGTATAGTGTGTCGCGGACTTTTTTGTAGATATTTATAAGATCTACAATTAATTAGAACATTTTATGGTTCTATCTTTTATAGTTTAGGCAGCGTACGCAAAATAAGTAACTTTTCTGGTTGATTTTTTACACCTTGTGTCCGAAAAACCCAAATATCTTACGGAACCCTATTTTTTTTCCAAAATAAAATATAGCCTATGTTACTCGTGGATAATGTAGCTTTCGAATGGTGAAAGAATTTTTAAAATCGGTCCAGTAGTTTTTGAGCCTATTCAGTACAAACAAACAAACAAACAAAGTTTTCCTCTTTATAATATTAGTTTAGACAACGGGCCGTGCAGCAGAAATCGTAATATTTTAATTTCGCCATAACTTCAAAACCAAACGTCCAATTTTAATCATTCAAAGACCAAATATTATCTCCATAAACTGTTCTTAGTGATGAAATCATTTATTTTGATAAGGATTAATAGCATGAGTAAAATAAACGCGTTTAAATGTAGTCCAAAAAAAATTCAAGATTTTTAAATAAAAAAATGGTTGCTGTGCCTCACTCGACATAGATGGGTATAGTGTGTCGCGGACTTTTTTGTAGATATTTATAAGATCTACAATTAATTAGAACATTTTATGGTTCTATCTTTTATAGTTTAGGCAGCGTACGCAAAATAAGTAACTTTTCTGGTTGATTTTTTACACCTTGTGTCCGAAAAACCCAAATATCTTTCGGAACCCTATTTTTTTCCAAAATAAAATATAGCCTATGTTACTCGTGGATAATGTAGCTTTCGAATGGTGAAAGAATTTTTAAAATCGGTCCAGTAGTTTTTGAGCCTATTCAGTACAAACAAACAAACAAACAAACAAACAAACAAACAAACAAACAAACAAACAAACAAACAAACAAACAAACAAACAAACAAAGTTTTCCTCTTTATAATATTAGTGTAGATAATATTAAGTGCTAGGTCAAAAGCTGTGAGCACTAGCCTAAAAATGTATTTGTTTTAGCGGTTCAATAAAAACCTTAACGGACGTGCTAAATAGCATATAAATACTTTGAAGATACTTTATAAGGCGTGTTACGTATACTGGTGTTGAATTTTTTAACTGCTCGCTATTTTTCCTTACATTTTTATGATTCTGTGTCAAATGGAATCGTTATGTTTCTTGTGATGAAACATATGAGCCTGACAAAAAATCTCATAGTCATTCAGCGGGCGATACGTAGAGCCATGCTTCGAGTATCTTCAATGTCTGGTTTCTATATTCAATCTATCTGTAATCTATCGATAAGCTACTTAGCAACGTTGTTGTTAATAATTTTATGGACTTTTAACAACAACGTTGCTAAGTAACTTATCGTCAGATTACATTTATGTAGATTGAATATAAAATCCCGACAATCAAATCAAAAATACGGCTAACAGTAGAAGAACGAGAGTAATCGACATAGCTCAACTAGTTTCAAAGCTGAAGATACTTTGGACCCCCATTAAGTAAGAAGACGACATCATACGGAGGATCCAAGCGGCACAAACTTAGAAATTTCTTCAAGAAACCTATGTCCAGCAGTTCGATCCATCCATAGATCGATTAATTGTTGATGTTCATCGGAAAGTTGAGACAAAAAAGTTGAATTCATGTCATGGGTAAAATCAAACTTATATTAAAAGTTTTTTTATGTTAATTGACTTCTTTAATTATTTATTTATTATCTTGTTGAAACGGAATTCTTTTATTGTGTCCTTGATCTTGTTTCCTACGAAATTGATTTAAGTTTTGTTTATTGTTATTGTACTCGCCTGCCAGGGATCTTTTATTTTTTATTTAAAGGTTTATACATATATCTAAATATATAAAAGGAAAATGCGACTGACTAACTGACTGATCTATCAACGCACAGCTCAAACTACTGGACGGATCGAACTGAAATTTGGCATGCAGATAGCTGTTATGACGTAGGCATCCGCTAAGAAAGCATGTTTGAAAATTCAACCTCTAGGGGGGTGAAATAGGAGTTTGTAATTTTTGTAGTCCACACGAAGTCGCGAGCATAAGCTAGTTGTATATAAAAATATTTGTCCTGACTGACTAATCTATCAACGCACAGCCTCATGGATGATGTAGGCTAACACATGGCGGGCGCGAGCCGTGTCACGTACGAGGCGCAGACGAGGCACGGATTCAAAACATCTCGACCTGTCGCGTACTATACATCCAAATACTTCGAACTTGTTATTGAAACCAGCTCAAATCAGCGACACAAAAAATTTGAAGAATCTCGCGTCGCTCCGACACCGATGCCATAGTGCCATCCACATGAAAAAACAAATCCGTTATCAATATATGCGAAGAGATGATCTCTTTGCCAACAAAATAAATCGATTGGTTTCTTAGTTAGGGCGTGAAGGAAGGACAAACAAACAAACACACTTTCGCATTTATAATTTTAGTATAGAGTATAGATTCTTTTGCGTTTTTTCAATGATTAGATATTATTTATTTTCCACTCACTTCTAACCCATGATACGCATCGTAAATCTCAAGAACGTCACGGAATAATTTGGATTGATGTCGCCAACACACTATTAAAATATATCTAATTTAAATGATCTCAATAATAAAATTGTTTTATTGATAAAATTTCACATTAATATACGGATGGCGCCAAAAAAGTGCGACAAGTCTTTTATTGTTATTGGAACTATTAATAAATAATCATTAATTACATTTAATTTTTCATCCAATCAAATAAAAATAGCAAGAAGGTAGGTTCTTGCTGTTTTAACACGTTATTTTTTATTAGGTTGGTACAATCATTTTACAAAATATGCACATATTTTATTTTTATTTGACATCATATAATTTACGATTGCAATGATTAATAGACCTCTAGCTAATAAAAAGATTATCTAAATACATAAAAGGAAAAAGTGACTGACTGACCGACTGACTGAATGATCTAAGTATCAACGCACTGCTCAAACTTCTGGACGGATCGGGCCGAAACGAAGTTTTTTCAAAATGAGCGAACTCGTAGGTATGCCAGGTTCCATACAAAAATTTCAAACCCTAAAATACATTTATGATATGCAGATAACTATTTTGACGTAGACATCCGCTAATAAAGGATTATTTAACTCCTAAGGGGGTAAAATAAGGGTTTGAAATTTGTGTAGTCCACGCTGACGAAGCCGCGGGCATAAGCTAGTTAATAATAAGAAAAATACAGTGAAAAAGAACAAGTAAAAAAAGTTGACACTATTTTATTAACAAGTGGTCAAAATGCTTTGACATCGAAGTAACAAAGCAGAAAAAGGTAATTAACACTTTGTCAGTTATAACTTAATCTGATTTGATCTCTCTACTAAGAAATAGATTTTACTATTATGTAACACAGCAAGCACCAGTCTTTGACACTAATAAGAAATACCTATACTTTTTTGGTACAATTGTAGCTGTAGTAAAAAACCTTATTTTTTGTTCAAGTTAGCTTCTACTACAACACAATATTTGAAGTTACCGCATATTTATCTAGAGATCTTGAAATATTAAAGATCACCAACCTCGTCAAATTTTCTGCCATACAAATCTTGAATTAAAGTATAATTTTTTATTTTAAACTAGCTGCCCCGTTTTTATTTTTAACTAGCTGCCCCGGCGAACTTCGTAACGCCCAACAGTCGATTCTTTTTCAGGCAATTTTTTAAATTTTTCTCTCCGTAAGAACCATCCTCGTACTTTAAGGAATATTATAAAAAAGAATTAGCAAAATCGGTTCAGCTGTTCTCGAGATTTGCGATCAGCAACACATTTAGCGATTCATCTTTATTATATAGAGATAATTACTGTCAGTAACATGTAAATGATGGAAACACCAGAAAAACACCAAAACAAAACAATAATAACACATGCGAAATGCCAAATGTGTTAAGGATTACATAACTCAGGTCTCGGGCGGGCAGACGCCTCGCATCCGGAACGGCGCGGCGCAGCGGGCGATGAGCGGCGCCTGCGCACGAATTCCGTGATCCTTAGGCTCTTTACGCACTGCACCCGACTCGAATTCAAGAATTATCGATCAGAAGTCATCGTAGTACTATTAGCAGAGCACAAAGAGAGACACAGTAGTCCAACGCCTTTAATCTCGTGGTAAGTGACTACCACGACGACCCTTCAATATAGGGCCCTAACGACGTAAGCCAGTTCAGCCCCCAATTGTGTAAGAAAAACGTATTCATCGTTATCGTAATCGTCAACAAATTCTATCCTTTGATTACCTGTGAAAAAATGTAAACAGCGAATCAACCAATCAAAGGGCAGAATTTGTTGACGATTACGATAACGATGAATACGTTTTTCTTACACAATCGGGGGGCAGGTCGCTCCTTCGTCTCGCACGTTTTGCACCGCACGACACCTCCGACCGCACGATTGCTCTGTTGAATCTCTGTATGCACCTAATATCAGCCCCCCAATTGTGTAAGAATAACCATTTCATGGCTATCGCAATCGTCAATAAATTCTGCCTTTTGATTGGTTGATTCGCTGTTTACATTTTTTCACAGCCAATCAAAGGGGCGAATTCTTGACGATTGCGATAGCCATGAAATGGTTATTCTTACACAATTGGGGGGCAGGTCCTTCATCATCATCATGATCAACCCATCGCCGGCTCACTACAGAGCACGGATCTCCTCTCAGAGTCAAAAAGGTTTTGGCCATAGTATACACACACCTTTGAGAACATTATGGAGAGCTCTCAGGCATGTGGCTTTCCATCACGATGTTTTCATTCACCGTTAAATCAAGTGATATTTTAATTACTTAAAACGCACATAATTCCGAAAAGTTAGAGGTGCGAGCGAGCCCGGGATCGAACCATCGACCTCCGATCAGGAGGCGGACGTCCTAACCTATCTCTATCTATCTATCACATCTCAATCCGAGAATTCTCGATCCGAAGTAATCGTAGAAACGGTAAAACTAAATTCGGATTTAGTAGCAATATGGCTACTTCCGATCGAGTATTTTCGGATTTGGATGGGATACAGTGCGTAAAGAGCCTTACCGCGAACCACCTTTAACGGATACGTACCTTGATTTTCGTCGCGATTAAATGTTTTGAATACCTACACGTTTCCATTTATAGGTCTTCGAGTTCTTAATATCATTTAAAATTGTACCTTTGCCTACTCTAACAAAGTTAGCTTTTTTTTTAATTTATAGACTAGCGCTTGGCTGCAATCAGAAATGAAGCATATGAAGCCTTTTTTTCAAGCTTATATCGACTGTGAAGTGTGAACTGGCACCTTTCATGCTATGTATTTTGTAGTTTCTCCGCAGTGCCACAATTCAACACAGTCTAGTTAAAAAACGGTGATAGTGTAGAGGTTTAGACGTTTGCCTCCTATTCAGGAGGTCCTTTCGACTTCGGGCGTGCACCTCTAACTTTTCAGGGTATCACTTGGTTTAAATGTGAAGGAAAACATCGTTAGGAAACCTGCATGCCTAAGTTCTCCATTATGTTCTCAAAGGTGTGCGAAATCTGCCAATCCGCACTTGGTCAACGTGGTGGACTACGGCCAAACCCCGTTCTGCGCGGAGACCCGTCCTCAGTAGTGACCCGGAGGGCGATGGGTTGATGATGATGATGATGATGATGATGATGATGATGATGATGATGATGATAATAACAACGTCTTATTGTGCAGAAAAACCCAAGCATGAGAAAATTTGACAAAAAGACCAACTTAATCATGTTTTGTCGCACGAGGCTCGAAATGGTCGTGATACTTTTGAGTTGAATGGCATGGCAACAACAAGGCCATAAATGGTAAGTCGAGTTACGAAATGGTCAGGCCCTGTGGTCAGGCCCAACCGAGCGTCTCGCTGGCGCGGAATGTGGTGGGTATTTAGGACTGAATTTTTGGAAATTGTTTTTTAGGACAGCATGTACAACGTGACTGATTTTATTTATATAGGAATCTACTACCAGTATGTTACAGTTATGGTGTAATGGAATTCTATGCTAATTAGACATTGGTACTGATTCTGAGCACAACTAAATTTTAGAACATTCACATCCTCTTCTTACTAATATAATATGAAAAGGATAGGCACAGTTTGACAGTTTTAAATTTAATTTAGAGCCGCCAAACCTCGTGATACCGTTGCCAGTCGCGAACGTATTCTTTAAATTTGTAGCGTGCACTAAAATTTAGAGTCTTTAAATGTAAAATTCATGTTCCGTCCTTTTTTGGCAATATTAAAAAGAAGAGGATGTAGATACTCTAAATTTAGTTTAGAGAAAGACATCAGAATCTGCGGAGATTCATTTAGCTACGTTTATAGGGTAGTGTTTTTAGGGTAGTTTATAGTCCGGAATTAAATCTGGAATATCAATACAGCCAAAAAACCAACCAAAACAAGATCATTGATGTTATTCTACGTTAAAATTGAGGAAGCGTTTTCCAATAATAGGAAGAAGGAAACCTTTATCTAATCACTTAACAGTAGGTACAGATTTAACAGGTAGTTTGTTACAAGGTAAACGAAAAATAGGTAACAATATCCTTGTAAACATGTTATCATCATCAAAAAATCACCGTATCTATAGCATGTAAACAATGTAGGCGAATAATTTAAATATTTTCGTAAGTCCGATACCTACGTCGCACTTAAGTCTGCGGTCCAGGGGCCCTACTACTATTGCTTCAAGTAATAATGTTTGAATATTCAAATGATAATATGTATTTCATGTAGGACATATTATATGTCACTTATGATATGACTGATGGCTCAGGAATCTACCAGATATTATATTACGTTAAGATCATAAGGTCTAGGTAAATACGAAAGATAAACGTCCAAGTTAGTGCGATCCACCTTAAAATACCTACATTATCATCAGTGCATTACTTTATACACATAATCTAAATATATATAAAAGGAAAAGGCGACTGACTGACTGACTGACTGATCTATCAACGCACAGCTCAAACTACTGGACGGATCGGACTGAAATTTGGCATGCAGATAGCTATTACAACGTAGGCATCCGCTAAAAAAGGATATTTGAAAATTCAACCCCTAAGGGGTTTAAATTGGGACTTGAAATTTGTGTAGTCCACGCGGACGAATTCGCGAGCTTCAGCTAGTATAATTATAACGGTACTACGTACTTTTAATCACAATTCAAGGGAGATTCTAGTGAAAAACATAATAAACAAACTGAATACTTTATATTGAAAGAAAACTCTTGACAAATTAATTAGAAACGACGCAACTAATATAATGTTTTGGTTAAAACTAAATTAACAAAATGAATAACGTTATAAGTTTTTAAGCTTATCTCGTGGTTTAACGACATATTATAATACTACATTATAATAAAACGTTAGGTATACTTATAATTGTTGAAAATCATTGAAACTAACTTGGTAACTGGTATGTACTCGTTCAAAAATCCCCCGTACCTAAGTTAGAATAAGGCAAAAAATTGACCAATAGGTAAACGAACATACAAAAACTGTGATGATATCACAGTATGTAATTTTATAATCTACATAATATAGAGACATTTATACGTGGAAAATATTAAATACCCATCTATCTGCATTCCTAGTATACAACAATTATTATGGTTATGCTAAAAACAAAATGCAAAAAAAGATCCGGGATGCCGCGATGCTCGTATGATTAAATATATTATTATATGATTAAATACCATTCGGTGGAAAAAATACAAGAAAAATAAAGATTTAGGTGTTATGCAAATCGGTCCCGTTCTCATCCGGCGACCTTCCGAGGACGCCACGATGTCGATGACACTGCTTTAGCCTTCTCGCACATTCGACAGGTTTAGCTTTAAGTTTATAAACACCGAACCAATCGCAATTTTACCTGAGAGTAACTACCTAGTCTGAAATTATTGTATAAAATTGACAATGGATTTTTACTAATTTTATCTGGAAATGTAAAGCGTAGAGAAAACTAAATGTATGTGACTATACAAAGCCAAACATATTGAAAAGCCTAGCAATTGAGACCTAATTCTTGATACGAAAACTTTTTTAAAAGCGATTTAAGTTTGAAAAATTGTTTTAAAGAATTTAAATGTGGTAAATTACGCTAACGAATGATACTTAAGATATAGGTATAATTCGTGACATGACAATAGGGGTGGGGACGACCTGCGCACCCGCATAGCCCCCGCGCTAACCCGGTGCGGGATAGCACGGGTGATGAGCGGGTGTGCAGGTTTCGTAAATATAACAAAACCGGATACACATAAATTTCAACTGCATGACCGAAATGTCCTCACACCAATTACAAAAAATTACTCAACTGATTTTAAACCACACAATGTAGGTAAAAATTAAACGTTAGTCAAACTAACGCAGGCCGGAAACAAGTTTAAAACACTTAAAAACACTCAACACCTGTTGAAGGAAAACATCATGAGGAAACCTGCATGTCTGAGAGTTCTCCATAATGTTCTCAAAAGTGTGTGTAGTCTGCCAATCCGCACTTGGACTGTGTGGTGGACTATGGCCAACAACCCTTCTCATTCTGAGAGGAGACTCGTCAGTACTGAGCCTGCAATGGGTTGATGAAGATGATGAGTAAATGACTAAGTGAAAATGAACTGAAATGAATGACCCTTCTCATTCTGAAAGAAGGCCTCAAATAGTGGGTCGGTAATGGGTTGAGATGATAAAGTGAAAATATTTACTGGAAAGATATTAAACTATAATAAAGACTTACTGAAAATTTTAAATATCTCAATATAACTGTAAGGATTGTTTTGGATTAAAAAACTGTTTAATATTTCGGGAATATTGAATATTAAATGAAACTAAACACCTACCACAATATTATCAAATTATGTGCCGCATCGTCTAAACTTAACTTCAAACAAAAATCTGAAAATCTTAAATACCTGAATATTATAAATATTATAAAATTTACAGTTTGCTACGAGCGAACGTAGAACCAATAGTTAACTGTTCAGACGTTACAATTATATTGTTTTCCTATAACAAATATTTATTAAAGTTTTCTACTACATTGTAGGTGAGTACCACGGAACAGAAAGAACAGTGGAAGTGCAATTCACCAAAATTACTATAGGAACCGCTGTCGCCAAACTCATACAAATATACCGATAGTCATATATTGCACTACAAAGAAACAAATCATTTGATTTGTCGTTTAAGTTTAGTCAAAACTAGCCTACGTCACAGATTTGGAAATAAACCCTGACATTCTAGAAATAAGATTTATTTTGCTTTAGCGGAAGAACGTATTTACGAGCTATAGTCACACTCACGTCACACTAGATTCAATTGTCCAATTAATTCCGCTACTTGACCATAGATGGCGGTATTCTAAGTAGTAGCAATTATAAACTTAATTACTTTAAACATATGGTTGACATTTGCGTGATCGGTCGATTTTTTTTACTACTCAGTTAAGGCTGCACCACGTAGCTCAATGAATTACCTATCGATATCGATAGATACTCGTTATTTTGTTCATTCGCAAAAATAAAATTAAAAAAGGTCATTATAAAATTGAATAAAAGTGCTGGTATGTATGCATGCCTTTTAAAAGTATGCACAATAAATACTGCAACGTATGAAAATAGATAAATTTTATTTATTGCCCTTGAAATAAAATATATTTGTTAAGAAACTGGCGTTTCGAAAGTCTTATTTTTAATTTTAATAAATGGTGTATGCGAACATTTATGTATATATTTTTCGACTATTGCCTTCATCAAATCGGTAACGTGATTAGACGCAGGAATCTCCGAATCACTTTGTCTTTTTGAAGAACCTGGAGTGACCACATTTATCATTTTGTGGCTGAAACCAAAATTAAATTTTGAGAATAAATCCGTACTAATATTATAAATGCGAAAGTGTGTCTGTCTGTCTGTCTGTCTGTCTGCTATTTTTTCACGGCTCAACCGATCAACCGTTTTTGATGAAATTTGGTACAGATATAGCTTGCATCCCGGGAAAGGACATAGGCTACTTTTTGTCCCGGAAAGTTGAAAAGTTCCCACAGGATTTTTAAAAACCTAAATCCACGCGGACGAAGTCGCGGGCATCATCTAGTACCTATATAAAAATGAATAGGAGAAAAATTAATTAGTGTGTTTATGAATTAAATTTGATATTTAGTCAGTCAATCTTCATACAAAAATATAACTAAGAGGTGTGTTGTTTTGTATTATAATATCAAGTATTTTCAATACTTACTGAAAGTAATAAAATAAAACAAGGTTATTTGATTAAAAGACTTAACGATTTTCATTGATGGAAGCGCAGTAGGTTTCGTATATCTATAAATTATCCTTTATTTGATATTATAAAATCGACTTCTAAAAAAATGTTCAGAGCATATCATGCTTGATTTGGTTGGCATCCAATTAACTCTACCCGTTGCATCTATCCATTTCTCTTTGAAGCTTGCATCTTTGGGAAACCTAAAAATATTTTAAATGAAGGTTAGAGGAACTACTGATGTCTATTTAGTGATCAATGCAACGTCTCACTCATTAATAAATTATAATTATTGCGTTACTATTTATTTATATCCTTGTATCGATATCAATCGATAAATTCAATATTCTACTTGGCCACATCACTATTTGAGTAGCGAACACGGAGCGAAGTAGTTTCGGAATAGAATCAATCCAAAATAAACTTTATCTTAATTGTTTAAGGTTGATTTTGACTAACCATTCTATTAAATATTAGTAAATTGAAATAAATTAAGATTTATTAGAAAACAATGAAAATCGTACTTACCGATAATACGAAACACCTCCATTTTTAAGATTTTATCTCCTACTATCATTTTTACACTACAAAACGGCAGTTGCTAGGGCAATATGAATTTGTCGCGAGACTACCAACTCCACGCGATGTTAGAACGCGACTGGGATCAGTTAAGCGTAACTACGCTTAATTGTGGCACGCGTGCCACGCCTACTTAGCACTTCCACTGTTTTTTCTGTTCCGTGGTGAGTACACTGTTTTGTATGTAGAGTTGTTTAAATATTTTGTAACTGTCTATCATAAACGACACAGTTAAATTATGACAGAAAAAATCAAATATGATGATGATGATTTGGATGTAAAGTGGTTCAAATATTTTGAAACTTCTCAGAGTAAGATGAAATTCTTCGAACACTAAATTATAGGTTGCATAAAGTTTATTTTAATCTACATTACAATTGGAGTGATGTTGTTCAAATATTTCGGAACTGTTTTATATTATAGGACGAAATTTACGAACTCTCTATTATTATTATTATCGGGAAGGAAAAAATATTTACTTCAAGTTTACTGTTTCATTAGAACTGTTTTGGATGTAGTGTCGTTTAAATATTTCGGAACTATATATTTACTTATAACACTGTAACACGAAATATATCGAGAAGTATAATAGATATTATATTATTATTGGGAGAAAACTTTATTTGCTAATACATTATAATTTAATTTTTTTATTTCAATTATTTTGTATGTACAGTTCTTATATTTCGGAACTGAACATTATATTAAAGGACACAATCTGAATTTTGTAAATTTAATGTGACTAAAATATTTAGTTAAGTATGTTACATAATATTAGGTTTCTTCAACTATTTTGGAACTATTTAGTGTTTACGTGTTCTAAGACGAATTCTATCTAACACTAAATTAATCGGGTGCATTTTGTCGCAGTGTGTGTCGCTACGTGTGTCGGTGTGCGTGGGCTGCGCACGCGTCTACGGCGGCGTATTTACTCTCGCGCCCATACCACCGGCGGCACTCATGCGCCGCGCGACCTGCTGTCCACACGCGCACCCCACCACGACCAACTCTGTGACCCTGCGACCAACTCCACAAACATTTGGACACAGCATGTGCCAGTGACCGAACGTCAGTGATAGTGTACCATAGTGACTTTACACACATCGTGATATGTGCTGAAGAGTGAACCAGAAGTGATATATTTAACAATCGCAGCCTCTACCGTAACTTAAATGTAAGCTTGTGTTTTTATTATACAAACAATTACAGTGAAAAAACCTTTTTACACACTCCATTCCATCATAATTCATGTACCTATTCGGTAACGCCGTAAATACGGTCAAAACAAAACTTAAGTCAATTACTAGTATTCTGTATTTTCGCACAAACAACAGTGAATCATTAAAAAAACTAGCTATCATACAGCAACATAATTATTCATGAATCCGATAACGCCGCACTAAACAACAGCAAAACAAAAGTCGAATTAAAAAGTTAATTTCCGACCCAGATCTCACGGACGAAAACGTGCTAGAGGCACACTAACAATTAGTATTCTAGTGACTCCAGAAAACAATGCAGTAGTATCGCGACACAAATATTAAATTTCGAGTTTCACAGAGCCCGAGGCCCGAGGCTCAATGACAGCCGTCCAAAGAAACACCTGTGAGAAAATATAAACAAAAGCGCTTGTTACGTACGACTACTGTCTAGGCAAAGTATTCTGCGAGAATTTGAACAAACATTAATAACGGAAAATTTATTAAGCTAAGCGTGACTTACGTATTAGGGCTTCGTTGTATGTAGGTTTAGCTTTGAGACGTTCGAAGCTGTTCATAATAGAGATATCGACCAACGCATCACTAGATCAAACGTCGTAAAATAATAAACATAGGTTAGTAAATAAGTAAATTGTTCCTAAGCTATGCATTTCGCAACATCCTATTAATAAAGCTCGTAAGCAACATGTGACTGTATAAAAAACAAAATAACTCTCGAAGCGTAATGGATTCGTGATGATATATGATGGAGGTTTGATTGAAACTTGATAAGTTATAATAACTTAAGTAAGCATTAAAATAAAGTTAGCACGATATGTTAAGAACTCGGGGAATAACCAGTGACGGATTTCGATAATGTATAGAATAAATAATAGTGAAAAAAACCGATCACATTATTATGATAAAATATTCAGATCTTGACCGAAACTCGATACATCCGTATAACGGGAATTGTGAGTCTGATTGATATAATATGTTACGCGTGAGAAATACTAATTTGATGTCTCATCAAGTTGGACTGTTTATACTTTACACTTCATTCAATACTGCAATACGTAATTTAAATGTTTTGTCATTAATTTGCATTTAGATATAAATAAATCTATTTTCATTTTATTAATATTCTAAAAGATAAAAATCTTTTAAATGAAATATTAAACTTTCAATTAACGATAAAACTTAATATTTTCATCAATCTAGTAATACGATATCGATAAAACGCGACAAAAGCAATTAGAGCAAATACAAGTATGAAAAAGTTGCATCTACAAACATTTAAATAAAAACAACGTACTGAGAAAACTACAAAATGAAACATTACCTAAAGCACGACAAAATATCGATAAATATGAATAAAAGTAAATATTCAATCATCTACATAAGGTAGTAAACATTGATAACGATTAAGTACAGGAGATGAAAGTAGCGCGTATGAGAGTGTACCTACAGAATTGTAACTGCATGATGACATAATACCGTAAATAATCAACACACCGTCTCACGCTCGTACGGACATTGGCAATATATCGAGCTGGGATTAGTCAAGCTATAGCTAAAGGAAGTGTTGTAAAAAATGACTCTATAAGATTTATAGATAAATCGTTATTCAATTCTTTGCGGCAATTCGTAAAAATGTATGAGAAACAACAATTACAAAGGCGGATGTTGGAAACAAACGTGAGATATTTTTGTATTTCCCGGACCGCACAAAACTAGTTAACCGCTTTAATAGTGATATAACCACAACACAGAATAATAGATCGTAATCTCAACGGTCAAGCTAAATAACACTTTGCCGAGATAAACACGATTGTTAGGCGTGTTATTATAAAGAGTAAAGACCAACGGACGAGATATACCTGAATGCAATTAAGATTAAAATTATAAATAAAACAAGTTATATTTCTCATTACAAACGATAATAAAACAAAGATTCCGAAAAGAATTTAAACACTATTCTGATTTCAATAAAGCAAGTTACCCTACCCAGTCTAAAGATTTACAAGATAAATTTTCAACAGACTAATAAGTTATAACGTCTAACAAAAGATCACTAAGTCTTTTTATGGAGCAATTCAATGTTACAGTATGCCTCCTACTGGAATATTGAAGGCGACCATCAAATGCCATTAGCTGCGAAACCAGTTTTATTGCATACCGTACGAAGCTAAATAAAGGTTGGCATAAAGAAAATTGTAAGCTTCTAGGTTATAAGAATGCCGCATTCCCTAGTAAGGCTGTGAACGCGATGACACAACGAATCACCTGCGCCGAGTTACCTTTCAACTGTCTACTACATGTCCTAGTCTAGACGGCTTCAACGTCAACCAGTGAATCAGACTCGATGTCAACCACGTCATTTCTGAGGAAGTTATTAATAACTTACGACTTTATTAAAATCTGGATGACATCAACTGGATGACCTAGGTTATTTTAAATCTGAAACGTCATCCATTGAATTATAGAGAGAGCGCGGGAGGGCCTAGACTTTCGTTATTGTATAAAATCTGAAAGTTTCAATGCGTATTGTCCCCAATACATGGAGGAACGTTAAGCGACTATGAAGTTACACCAAAGACATATTAAAGTTTAAGGGTGTCTCGCAGGGGGTTGCCACAATACTAAATGTCGGGCAATGCATGACGTGATTTCTAATACTAATCCGAAAAAACAATAGATTTTATACTTCGACGTAAGATTTTAACACCTTTGTAACCTGTTATCTACCAAAGTCACCATGCTCCAAACTTCAATTCATAGTCGCTGATCGTTCCTCCCGTGTTGGAGAAAATTCGCATAGAAACTTTGAGCTTTTATAAAATAACAAAGGTCTGGTCCTCCCGGGCTCTTAGACCATTATTGTGCTCAACCCTTGAGTGTTTACATTCTGCCATGTCAATTACTTAACGACGCGAGCGTTCGTACCTCAAATCAAAGCCGTTCCAACTTCCAATACGATGATAGTACAAACTGAAGCTTACGTCACCTCTCGTATACGCGGATAAAAAAGCGAATCCGGCTTATATGTCGTGACGAACATATTATATTACAAGTGTATTTGGGATAAAACTAATGAAAAAATGTTGCACAAAGTATTATTGGTCTTGTTGTATCAAAACAATAGCAAGGTTCCCAGGTATTGCGTTTGAAGTTTGAATGTCGTTAGGCACTCGCCATTCGAGTTATTTGATGCGATATTTCATGTATGACTACGAACATATTATAAAAACATGACACCTTGAGAATCTCAGTTCAGAATTTCACTTGTATGTATAACGTCTACCACGTCTAGTCAGCAAAAAAACATAACCGATATAAAAAATATAACACAAACAATTTTCTATTTAAACAAAATAATAAATGAACTTCGAAAGGTTAAAGAAAATTTAATAAATGGTTAAATTTTTTGACACGCAAGGACCCTGAAATATAGATATCAGGGGATTTTCGTAAAAAAAAAGAACTTTAACGAAAAAGTCCCACAAAAAAGGTCAAAGAAAAATCGGAAAAGATCGCGGTATCGCAACGTGCGTTGAGTCGACATAAAATCGGGCATGGCTTCTCGCTGCCTTAATAAGTCAGCCACAAAAATCGGTCTTAGTCAAAAAACGATAGTCTGCGTTTAATTACACATAGTTCATTAGAATCAGATAATGACCGCTCGAATAATTGGAATAAAATTTCGAAATTCTCAAAAAGCTTTCCTAGCACGAGCGAAGGACTCGGGCGCAATCTAAGGTTGCCTATTAAACCGCCACGCTCCGAAAACCACCAAAAGGTAGCGCCCAGAGCGGCGGAAAAAATTTTGAAACCCATTGCACAAGCGGCTCATATTAAACAATATAAAACTAATAGCCGTTATCTGGAACATAATCGGTTAATTGGCCGTTTACTCCATACACCTTCCCATCTCCATCCGATTGAAACTATCTCGATACTAAACTTGTACTTACGTGTTCGGCTTCCATGCAAAATCTTACCTGCAAGAATAAATAACGAGGTTAATTGGTTATGCAATATGGTACATTTTTTTCAATGTTAAAACATGTAAGTTAACATTAACATAAAAACTTTTAAGTAAAACAGGTTGTTTTACCCACATTCAAGTTTCGATAAGTAGATATTTCGTTCTCGCAGTTTAGGTGGGTGGTACCAACTACCCAGTGGCGTGTGTCGTACGTAGGATTCGAAGCCAAAGGAGCCTTATTGGTTAAGTTATCCTTAAGAGGCAGATCAAAGTGAAAAATCATCATTGAGCTATGAGTATTCCAACTTGGATGAACAGCCTCTATGATCGCATACCACTAGTAGTATCCCTGCACTATCAAATTTGAGAAATTAGAACTCTAAGTTTCACAATATTAATTCACAATCGGCACAATGCAGATCCTTACTAAGATATCGGAGTTCATATCGTCTTTGTAACGAATTTCTGTATAAGTAATTGAAAAATCCGTCGCAAGCTTTAAGCAAATATACGACAGTGAAGCTTAATAAAACAGTTTTACAATGAGGTTAATTGATTATGCAATAAAATGAATTTGTTTGTGAAAATAAAACGTAATGGAAAGCCAACGACATAACGAGTCACGTCCGAGAGGTTCAATTTAGCGAGCGGTTTAAATTATGTGAAAACTACGAAAACTTATTTGTATGAAGATGTCGTAATACCAATTACGGACAGACGACATAAGCGTAAACAACTTAGCATTACACGCAGGATTACACGTAATAAAGCTTGAAACAAAAACAACGCGGGACGACGGTAACTAGCCCAACGCGGCTTATAGATGTTGTAATAAAAGGAACAGTATGAAGGCATGTGTTGAAATCGTGATCCTGCCATCGGGGTAGCGTATTGAAGTGTATACGTGCTTATATGCCTATACTTCAGTTCCTTGTAATAATAAAATTGTATTACAACTTCTAGAAGCCGCGATGGACCACGTTACGAATTTGAGATATGTACAAGAAATTATTGAATTAAAGTATAGAACGGCTTTTTTTTTAATCATAAACATATTACACAATGTTGATACCGATATGACCCTGACCATCTCAAAGACAAAGGCTGAATCTAACATTAAAAAATCTTGTTTGGAATTATAGCTAACATACTGCGTTGATTGTTGGGAGAAATTGTATGATGCACGTCCAACGATATTACGTGAAGCAAACGGCTCCAACGCGCGTTTAATGCCACAACTTTTAAGAGCAGCGTTGAACAGGATGCCTTGACGCGTTCTGTTTGTTTCAGCTTTAACGATGTATGTGACCACCGACCAAATTACGACACAAAGATCCAAGAAAGTCACAAACTAACAAAAGAAAAGAAAGTGCACACTCATTAGTCTCATAACGTGTAGTTTTAGCGTAGTTACTCTATTTTACGTATCAGGAAAGATAAATTTAATATTTTCAAATCTTAATGTCATCTCAAAATATTAGGAAGGCCAAATAAGGAAAATGAATTTTGTAAATGGGTCTCCATGGTCTACTCTACTTGTCTTATCTCGTTATTACAAAAGTGTACATAACATCTATGTGAAATTTTCCGCTTTAAACGTGTTTGTATGATTTGTATATATGATTTGTATTGATCATACATAATTTGTATGATCAATACTTTTAAAAGTACAGTCAGCTTTTTTTTTAATTTAAAGTTTTTTTTAAATAAAATATAGCCTATATCAACTCAGGAGTAATGTAACTAGCTTTTTACTGGTGAAAAAATTTTCAAAATCGGTTCAGTAGTTCCAGAGTTTAACACTTACAAACTTACAAACCTCTTAATAATATTAGTATAGATTCAGATTTCAGTCTCACAAATAAATAAGCCCACCCGTGAGACGCCGAGAGATTCAATTAACTCTTATAAAACACGGTCTGTTATTGAACTATAATTGAATTAAAATAATAACCCAGTCGATACTCGAGTCCTAACAAGCAATAAATTCATAATTAAGCTTCAACTTATTGATTACCGGCATGCCAATACGAAATGCTTACACAATAGACGATAACCTTGTATTCTCAAAGGCAGCGTAGGTATTATAAATCATAAATCCGCCAACAATGAAACGCATGACAGGCAGCATAGCCACAGTACGAAATACTTCGGCCCCGAATCGGCGCGTGCGCACTCACAACCGTGTTAAAGCTAGTCACGAATCTTTGAACCGGAGCAGTTTTTTTTTGTAAACCGAGCTTCACACAGTCTTTCTGCTGCTAGGCTCACGGAAAGTGATCATATGTTCTGAGATAGGACACATTTGTTTAGATGTCTTCTTCATCGTGTTCTTCTGTTTTGGATTTCTTGTTTGCACTTAAATGCCGCGCCTAGATGGTCTATTCACTGTTGTTTTAGAGATATTAAAATTATTGTAATAGATCTAGGAGGGATATTCCAAACTCTAGGCATGTAGACTTTCTGTATAAGGAAAGCAGAATGGGATATAGACAACTTAGGGATTAATATCCACGCTCATTTGCGAAATAGTAAAAAGATGGACAAAATGGAACCTAACGGCGAAATTTTTAAGTTATTTTTTTTAAACAAAGAAACGGATAGAAGAAAAATCAATACAATGGCAACAATATAGAAACTGCAGTACAATAACTTTCGTGACAGGCTTCGAAACACGTACGCAATAATACGGAGTTGCTAAACGCGGCAAATATTATTACGAGCAAATAAAGCAAAACATTGCAACAACGTCATTTATGCGGTGGGACAAACTAAATTAGTCTTAATATCGAGTTGTTTTTACAATTCCCACATTAAAACGCAAGGTCATGAGATAAGAAAATGCTTAGTTTCAAAATTTTCTGCAAATATACCTAGCTATAGACAGAGAGTTTCCATTGTACTAGAGGTGGTTATGTTCCGAAAAACAGCCTAATCCTGACTTGTGAAAAAGAACCAACTTTCTGTTATGTACGCTATGCAACCAGGCCAAGTACTGTGATTTTAATCGCGATCACCTTTGATTCACTAATGCCTAAATTTCATAGAAATTACAGCAACAATACCATAAATTCAGCCAATCATACTTTTTGTGCTGAAGGTGCTTCTTATACTCTGTCAAAGGACGCGATTTTAACACCGGAATTCATACTCAAGATACGGGTTTTCTTAAGAGGACGATTCAGACGAAATGTGTCATACACAAACTGAATGCATTGCATAAAGGTTGAATATGACACGTGTCGTTTAAATCGTTCACTAAAAAAGCTTCTACTCTTTGACTATGAATTCCAGTGTAAGAATACAATATTTCAAGAAGAGTATAAAAAGCTAAATATACGAGTTATTAAGTGGGGCGTTTTTTGACGCCTGATAATAGAGGTCTGAGGATAATGGATCTCTGTAGTTTTAACTCAATGGCTTTAGGGTCATTATAAGAATATAGGATGACATAATGCAATAAGGTGCAGTGCAAACAATCTCAAACTGGTTGGTTAAGGCTTCGCCTTGACCAAACAACTATGACATGAGCCCTGACATTTTAAAGATTTGTTTTTGTCAATCAATAGTCATGTCATTGAACAAATTCGATACTAGGCCGATACTACCAAAAAATATATCCAAAGCAAATTTATTTCTTTCACACTTTCTACCTGTGTCCGTTATAGACTTTGAAACCACCATGAAACCGGTTTGGGATAAACGATGTTTCTCAAACCGGTTTCATTAGAAAGGCAATAATGCGAAGACGTGTTTAGACCAATAACAAAATTAATTAGGCAATTTTTCAGCGTAGTAGCACACGCCGGATAACCGCTAGTAAAATATAAATCAACGATATCTAACCCAACTACAAATAAAGTAATTAATCGTACGCATTAAAACGTTGTTTTAAAACAATCAAACGATTATAAACATCGATCGCAGATAATGATCTTTGTGGAAACAATCAAATACTCAATTTGCAACTGAACTAAAACTTGTCACCATAATTCAAATCAAATCCTTTATGACACGTACCTAAAGCCTACTTTACAGGCACTAATTATCGGTACACGCTCTATCACCGGTCCAAAAAGCAGAACCTACAGTGAAGAAACCAGCCAGTGGTTACTCTTTCAAATTCAATTTATTTAATACCTTGCGTTAAAGAAAGGCCTAATAACAATAACGAGTTTAAGTCGTTCGATATAAAACGGTTGGCAATCCGACAGACTGGCACGCGCTTGGTAATGGTACATCATTATTGCTAATTCCGCCTTGTATACGTCGGCCCAGTGCACTCGGCGAATTGTAGAGGGTCACTTCGAGACTCTCGTTTGTTAGCCGCGCGTGGCTTGCCGGCTTGCAGAGTTTCGGTGCAATCATAAAAATTATCTCGGCGCAATTCGCAAACAGCTTTCCCGCGTTGGCCGGCACGCGCCGTACGCGTGACAACGTGAACTGGAGGCTTAACAACAAAAACCTCTTTGTCCGTAAAGTTTAATAATACCTACCAGTTTCATTAAAAATCTCACGATTTCAAGTAGATAATTTTTAATAGATAGCTCTTTGACTTTTAGTATTGTCGAAAATCTATAACCGTGATAAAGAATAAAATTAAAAATACACTATACTGTATGTTTCCTACTACAAAGATTTTCTTGTTATAGCGTTTAAATTCCAATGCTAATGGATTTGCTAAGGTTACGAAAGCGATAGATTAGGTTGATGATAATTGTGACGCGTGCTCAAATGGTTTCTTTTGTTAAGTTACCGAAGCAATTTACATTACTTACCATAGAGCTTTAAGATACAGAGACTTATTCTGTTTATCCACCCTAAAACAGCCATCCTGGGGTGTTTACTCGGAAACTTGTGTCCGTCTATCCATCCCGCATTAAAAAATAATATATGTATGTACAAATTCACCGTCCAGGGTGTATAGATGGACACGTTTCCGAGTATACACCCTAAGGTCACCCTTGGGGTGTATACTCGGAAAGGTGTTTTAGGGTGAAAAACGGAATAAGCCGATAACGATTTCAATATATTCAAATAATACTAATCATAAGATTAGTCATGGAAATACGATATCAAATGATCTCCACTTAACACAATAAGGAAATATAAAATCTATATTATCTATAGAATGTGAATTTTATAGCTTAATTATAACTTGTCCAGCCATTAAAATGTACTTGTACTGACACATAACATTAAGGTCGTCAAAATGTCCTAGAATTTACGAATTAAATGGAGCTAGACATTTCGAAACAACCAGTGTAATTAACTTTTAAGTTATAAGAAACATGGCCGCGAGCAAAACAATAATGATACAAAATTTCAATACAACATATAAAATTCTGGTGTACATTCTGTTATATAAAACGACAAACTGACTTACTGACATAATATCAACATACGCCAGTTAAGTCTATAAACTTGAGATTTTGAAGAATTCACTAAGAAACAATTTTCTGAAAGTCCACCCAAACCAATCCGGTGCAAGTCAGCAAGAGTCTAAGAGTCAGTAAGAGGACCTGACTGACTGACATACCAATACAGTTCAAGCTTGGTCTAGAAACGTGAGATTTAACACGTAGCTTGTCTCTATAATGTAAACCCTCCCTAGAGAGGATTTTTTGAAATTCCATATAAGCGAATCCGATGCAAGTTAGCATTAGTCGAATAGTAAGAGAATCGAACGACATATCAACGTACAGCTCAAACTGTTAGGTTGTAAGCTTTGCTCGTAAGATAGAATGTAGAACCCTACTTGGTAAGGATTTTGAGAAATTCCAACGGGGTTAAAAACCAAAATCTACGCGAACTAAGTCATGAGAAAAGACTAGTGTAGGTAAATAGAGTGGGAGTATAATATGTGGACACTCTGTTCCGCAAATTCAAGGAGATCGATATATACAATTACAAGTAGTAGGTAGGTAGTTTAGCTTTAATACCGACCGACGGGTGGATGTAATTACGTAAATTGCCACTTAAAACGTCTATCGAACGACTCGATACTGAATATCGTTTAGATCCTGTTAGAAACCGTACTGGTAACTACGAAAAATTTCTAGATACTGTGGCTAATTCTGCTGTACACAATCTCTAGACTAAAATTACAGGTCTAGATTTTTTGTGTGTTGTTTCGGAATGACTACGCTGCGTAGGCCCAACTGGCCGCTACAGCGTCACTGGAGGGGGTGGCGAGCACAAAGCTCCTGGGAGTGAGCCCTAGGGCTCGACGAAATAATTTGAGAGGTCGGGGGGCAACGTCCTCCTAAGGGCGCCTACTGTGAGGCTCGGACCAGATGACGTTGGGATGGGTGGATTGGTTAGACTGGTTAGTCCGTACGCCCCGAGAGGTCGTCGCGTCAGCCGACGTCCGGGTGATGTTAGAAATCAGGGACCTCGTCTTCGCCGGCGAAGACGCTGCGAGATCGTTAAACGTGTTTAAGGCTATCCCATTTATAATGCTCCCTGCAGATAAGGATAACACTAGATTGGAAGATGACTGTTGAAAATCAAGAAATTCAACGTCATTGCCACCCTTCCGCAACCCGAATCCTACCCCACGAGCCGTCTCAGTCAAGCGATACACATACAGTCAGTACTTACACTATGAAATGTCTAAATAACCTATTAAAATGGCTCAACTGGAACAGCATATAGCGAGCATTGCTACAGTTTGATAAAAAATAGTGTTTAAAAGCGTCGAAATTGCATTCGGCGTATCCTGACGGTCGGTTGACGAACAAAGGCCGTTGGAAAGTTGGCGAGTCGACAATGTATGGTGCTGAATACAAATTAACAACAATGGTTCAGTTTCCCAACACCGCTAGAGAAAACAAAGAAAGTCTATACATCTCGTTGGAGGTGTTATTGACAACACTATGTCATTAAATCACAGCACTCAATATTGAAGAAGCAGAAAAATGTGATTACTGTTTGCGCGAAAACAATCAGTTAATGGTGAAAACTTCACTCATTCCTACGTTTTACGTGCACTTCTGATAATCCGTGATAGACAAGTGGTTAAGACGTCCTCCTCCTACTCGAAAGGTCGGGGGTTCGATCCCGGACATGCACCTCTAATTTTTCGGAATTATGTGTGTTTAAAAGAGTTAAATATCACTTGCTTAGCGGTGAAGGAAAACATCGTGAGGAAACCTGCATGCCTGAGAGCTCTCCATAATGTTCTCAAAGGTGTGTGAAGTGTACCAATCCGCACTTGGCCAGCGTGGTAGACTATGGCCAAAACCCTTCACATTCTAAGAGGAGACCCGTTCTCTGTAGTGAGCCGGCGATGGGTTGATCATGATATTATGTATGTATCAACGAAATCTTGATGTCATAACCACCTGTAATTTTATTTTCAACTAGCGACGCGCTTTGGGCTTTGTACGGGAGAGGAACTATTCCACTATACATTGTTTTCATACATTTTTAACTATTTACGCATTGCTCGCCACGAAAGCTCCTAGATGGGGCTATTTTTTTCGGCATTATTCACAATAATTATTATTATCATACGAGTAACTTGTTTTCGCAAAATGTTCATAAATCAGAGCCTTTGACCTTCTTAGATAATCCCTCTTTCTATTGTAAAACCCGCTTGAAAATCCGTACAGTAGATTCTGAGATTAGCCCGATCGAACTCAGTGCGACGGAGGCCTTTAATTTATTATTAGTGTGTAAGTTAAATGTAGTGAATTTTCAACAAAAATATTTAACCAAAATTTAAGTTATCTGTGACAGTTTTAAAGCCTCACTAAATCATTCCACGTTCCGGTGTGACCGCAAAACAAAATCGGGCACCTTGCGAAGCGAGGCCACGCCAGGCCAGGCCAGTCTCAAACACTCATGTCGAATAACTACATTAACAATAATATATTTAACGCATACTAAATTTAAATCTGTCGCTAAGGACATGCAACTTTTGTAGGGAACAATTGGCTTACCGAAGGTAAACGAGTAAACGAAAGGATGCCTTGGAGATGAGACCCGCAAATGTCAAACTTTATAAAACATTCGCTATGAACTTTACCACTTGGTTATTTACTGATGGAGATTGCTAAACTTGCTTACTAATAAAATAATAAAGGTTTTGATAGACAAAACGAGTGGCGGCAGCAACGCTTGACGCAACCGCAAGCACAAACCGCTGGTCTAGAAAGAGATTATGAATATACAGTAGCCGGCAAGAAATATTGTACATCGACCTTTGCAAAGAGATAGCGGTTTCGTAGAGCATTGTCTCTGTCGTTGAGACCGACAAAACGTCACATAGGTATGAGTGACAGAGATAATGCTCTACGAAGCCGAACATTGGTTTTCTTTCTAATGTATACCACTAAAAATGGATTTTCATATAATATATTAAAGAAGAAGATCTATAGAAACTTAAGAATATACGGGTATAGGTTTTCTCTGTAACGTACATATATCCCCACTAAAACAGGATTGAAGATGTCCGGAAATTTTAACCGAGCGAAGCCGGGGCATGTCAGATAGTTACAATATCTAAGGTACTATAATAAAGTTCTCACAAGCGCTCCGCAATATGAACACTCTCATACAGTTCCTTGAAAAGTCGCGTTAGACAAATTTTTTACGCGCCTCGCTGCCACCACGCCTTGTGTTTGTCAAAGCCTTAACTGTATTGATGAAACCGTATTTCATATATTACTCAGAATCAATAGATTGTACGACATACCGAAAACTTATTCATTGAATCAGTGAAGGTCATCCGAGATACATTAAAATGACTCAGATATCTAAGCAACCGGTGCTAAGTACTTGCTTTGAGTAGAACAAAGTCCAACACTCCTCCGTGAATTCCTCACGAATCCGGAATCAACAAAAAACTAAGGCAAAACAACTAAATTAAGTTTTAAGTGATTACTTAATATCACTTGATTTAACGGTGAAGGAAAACATCGCGAGGAAACCTGCATGCTTGAGAGTTCTCCATAATGTTCTCAAAGGTGTGTGAAGTTACCAATCCTCACATGGCCAGCGTGGTAGACTATGGCCAAACCCTTCTCACTCCCGAGCTCACCCGTGCTCTGTAGCAAGCCAGCGATGGTTTGATGATGATGAAATATAATTCTGACCAAGACAAAAATTATGACAAGAGAAATTAAAAACCATATTTAATAATAACTGAAATTGTAATTTACAAGGTCGTGGAAACCTATTGAGATACAATAACATAAATGACTTTGAATATAATCGATTTGGAAACTAATTTAAATATCGATAGAAATATTTTGCAAGGTACATGCGATCGGGTGCAACGCAACATTATCGAGTCGCTCACGTTTGTTTTATCGACTATAAAATCAAATCGGGTTGCCACGCCTTTCACAGAGCCCTAGGCACGCCGGATAAGGCTGCGAAATAATAAATGTTGCATTGCAATGGGTTCTCATTTTATATCGAACCAAATGCTACTTGATTGTAGATCACCTTTAAGCACATACAAAAAACAGGCAGAAATGTGAATGTAATTAAGGTAATGATCAAAATATAATAAGCAGATCGTACCCAAAAAAAATTAATATGTTTTTCCCTTGCAAGCAACCTTCACAACTTCAAAGCAACGTTACACGCAGAAACAAAAGAATGATTAAGTAACACGGTCTCAGGTTTAAACACGCCGGCCGATTTTGTCGCAGGTCACGCGGCCTTCCTGCCTTTTGATCATTACTCGCTAATTTCCAAATTAAACGCTTGATTCTCAATGCCAGCTAGATCGGAGGTGGTCATTCTGTACGAATTAATAAAAGGCGGGTGGTAGCGCGCGCCCCGCCAGTACTGTACCACTGTCCGAGCGTTTTATCTGCGCCCTTTCACTTCGCGCGCTCATGACCGACAACGCGGCGTGACCGAATAACAAAGAAATAATCGCTATCTGAGATGAGTTCATTAACTGTGCATGTGATAATAGTAAATTGTGTCAACCGTGCAATATAACTAAGAAGTGATGTTTTCTAAACTTTCAGATGGTGAGAGGGGCGACGTCAGTGCTTACGCTAGCGCTGGCATGGGCGTGCGTCGCTCGCGGCAGCGTCCTTGTGCCCACCTACGTGTTGCCGCCCGACTCGTTCGTGCGAGACCAGCGCTCCCTGGCCGCCAAACCCGACTCCGACCCCGCGGAGTCGCAGCGGATGATCAGACGCCTGATCGGCGGACACATGAAAATCAAACCGGAGAAAGACCATGGAAATTATAAAAATTCCATTAATCTAAATTCAAAAACCGAAAGCGGAAAATTTGCAGGAGTAATTGTGCCCGAACTGTCGGGCGGCACCGTGGGATGGAATCAAGGGATCTGGGACGACGGCATGCTCATGTCGAGCGCTGGCGAGGGGAAGGACGCCGGTAAAACGAAAGAGGTCGAAGAGGATAAAAAAACGCTATCCGATCAAGTGGCCGAAGGCAAATACGGACTGATACAGAACGAAATATTTTCTGAGGCGCCTAAACGACCTGGGATTTTGAGCTACGAGCCGAATTCAGAGACTAGATCGAAAGATAATCTACAAAGTCTAGGCGGACTAAAGAAAGATGAAATATGGCTCGCGGAAGATCATTTACTGGTTCTTAAAGGCGGCTCATTCCCAGAACGTACAAAGGAAACGGAAAACAGACCGTGGCCACCGATCGATAGCTATGAGGCGCCCAGAAGGCAAGTAAAACTACCACAGAAACCCAAAATACCACCGCCCTTTCCAGTTCGACTCTCCGACGACGGCCCGCTCGTCTTCCTTACGCCTAACGGCAGTGTCCCTGCGTCCCTTTTCCCACCCTACCCTTCAGGAGAAGGCGAAGGCCCTCTACCTCCTCCGTCATTCTTTTTCCCACCGGGAGCGTTCTACCCCTCGGGTGATTATCAGGGAAACTCTTCTTCCGGGGGAGCGCCGATGCCAGATCCTCCGTTCCCATTCCTACCCGGGAATGCGAGCGAAGGAGCATTCCCCTACCCTGCATCCATAAACGGCTCTTTTCCAGAAGGCTTTCCTCCGGGCGCAGCATTTCTACCACCACCCAGCAACCAGACCGACCTTTACGACGAAGACGACCCTTCGATCTACTATCCGCCGCCATACAATTTTTCTTATCACACTAACTACAAAAGTAACGTGCCGGCCGGACCTCTCGTGCCTGGAATAATATTACCACCACCACCCGATTTCTTCGCGCCTCTTGAAGAAAAAACTACGACAGATACAGTAAAAAGCACAAGGCCGACATCTACAACACACATGCGGTCGAAAGTTACGACGAAACAACCTTCAACTGTGGGATACAGAGGTAAATACAAACCAAGGCCTACAACAACAGAATCGTGGACAACTGAAACTCCCACGACAACATCCACCCCACCAGTGGAAGTTGTTACGGCTCCAAAACACAGAAAGCCTCAGCGCTTACACCCAATACCTCCAAGAAATCCTGTCAGAGTCCACAATCTTCCAGATGAAATCACCACGAAGCCAAAAACCGAAAAGCCAGTTTACAAAACAAGAACAAAACTAACATCAAAACCCATTTCGGTTTCGGTATTTTACGATTATCCAGAAACAGTTTACGATAATAAAAATCCAACGACTACTGAAAAACCGTACATTGTTTACAAAGTACCACAGAAGGCAAATAATGAATATACCACCGACATAACATCCACATCCGTACCGCTGAGGGCTTACTACTCGAACACTCAAAACGATGAAGTCCCCACAACTAAATTACAACCTGTATACAATCGTAAACCGAATGAAGACGCGATAGCTTCCTTCTACTTCTTCGATGAGCAACCGAAAAGTTCACCAACCTCCGAACCTTTCTTTGATGGAAGAAATTATTACAAAACTGTACCTAGTCAACGACCGTTTTCTCAAAAACAAAACGTGAACCAACAATCTGGATTTTCACCTTCTGTTGATGTCGCTTACGGTTCTATTGACCAAGCGGACGCTCTGTTCTTGTGGCCGCAAAAACAAGGTCCCCGAACGCTCACGCAAGAATATTTCAGCGTACAAAAACCCAAACAACAGAACGTGTACGTGCAGCAAATAAAGCAACGACCAGATGCATTCTACCAACAAATCGCTGATATTCAACAGACTATTGACTTATACACGACGAAGAGGCCAAAGGCGCATTCACATAGACCTCACTCTACTAAACCGAAAGGAATAACCTCCAGGCCAGTATATGAATTCAGTTACGATACAAACCACCGACCAGAAAAACTAGCGTTCAGAGCACCTAAATTAGACCCTGAACCATTCAGACCAATGGTGAGTTACAGCAAACCCTTCAATCTAGAGAACGAATTCAATGCTATCACTCCTACAGTTTCGTCGGGATATCAACAGTACCTAGTCGAAAACGCACAAGTAACGACGGAGAGTCCGACATCATCGAGATATTATCCGAAAACGAAAACACGGGACGAAGAATACGAAGACTCTATTTATAACAAGGAACCAACTCCGAAGCCTAATTTAAATTATATTCCAGTCCAGACCGGCAAACCTGTTCTGCACGTTAACAAACACCCGAGTACAACACCTAATCCAATCAGTCACGGTTACTATACTAAACAAGATGAAAAATACATTGATGATATTACAAAGAACTCTTTCGATGTGTTCGGACAGAAGCTAGAAGATGGAACTCATGATGTCAATGGCCTAGCAGTTACACCTCCCCTTGAGTCAGTGAAGACGCCTATCAACAATAATATAAACCTGCAATATGCGTACGAGATCGTCGATTCACAGAATCCGAATCCACCTTCTCTGCACAAGGACACGATCGTCAACGATCGCCATCCCCGCCCAACTATCAACCCCTACAGTGAACCTATACACCAAGGTTCACCGAACGCACAACTAGTTCAACCACCGAAACCCCCATCACTACTACACGACACGATAGTGAACGACCGATACCCACGACCAGAAATAAATCCTGACAGCGAGTTCATCCCGATACCGAACCCTGGCTACAGGACAGCGCAACAGTATAGGATACCATCGCAAGTACAAAGGCCTCAGTATACTGGTGAGCAGTATGACCTGAATAGGCCTTCGTTGGGCGGGGACACGGCTGTGAACTACAGAAGACCTCTGCCGCCTATAAACCCTGACGCGGAATGGATAGGGCCGGTGAACACGGCCGGGGAAGGAAGGCCGGGCTCATTCGTCTCGTACAGACTGCCCGGAGAAGGTGCGCACGTGTATTTTCTAACGCCGCAGGCAGCGCAGGCCGCCCGAGAGAGGTACAGATCGCCGGGATACGGACGGTGAAACCAAAGCTCTAGTCTGAACAGTACGCCGCAAGCGTTACGTGTAAATACAAAGCAAATGTGATGTTTAAGTGTCCTAAGTAGTATTAGAATGAAAAGACTAGCGGGCCGCCCGCAATGCCATAATATTTAAAGCGCAGTGAAGTGCGACAATTATGAAATAAACACTAACAAGTTTTTAGTGGAACTATTTATTAAATTATTATTGTTAAGAGACTGTGGTGCAAGCTTAGGAGATAAGTAATTTATTCATGTATGCATGCCAGTATTGATATTGAACTCATAAGATGTGATAGTGTGCGTGGGCATGTATGTGAACATTGTTGCTGATAGAATGATATGAAATACCTGTTATTTTTAAATTGTTTTATTAATATGAACGGTGACAACCGAATGTGATTTTTGTATGTCTTTATAAAACAAATGAATTAAAATAAGAAATAAAAATTAAAATGTTTAATATACAAAACGTTGTTTACTTGAAAACCTCTAGAAATTATAAAAGATACTGCATAATGTTTGAAATTGTTTAAATTAATCATAATAAAAAGTAAAAACAACTATGAAAATACAGTAGCCAGCAGAAAGTAATGTACATCGACCTTTATAAGGAGATCGCAGATTTGTAGAGAGATGTCTCTGTCGTTGAAACTGACAAAATAGGTATGAGTGTCAGAGACAACGCTCTACAAAGCCGTAATACCATTCTAAATGCCGATGTACATTACTTTCTGCCGCGTACTGTATATTATATTATTTCATCTCAAAGGAAAATATCTATCCTTATGTAACATCAAACTGAATGAATTTTATAAATTGAATAACATTATGCAATCATAGATAATATTTTATGCAAATTAACTGATAAAGAAAAATATGACACTACGCCGAGACGCGAAATACCTAAAGATCGCAAAAAATCAGGTCGCGAAAACAAGCGTACCTAAAACAGGAGTTGTTATAGACACTTTGAATTTTAAATCTGTATTAGAAATAGGTATTACACCAGCTTTTTTAGGGTTCCGTACCTCAAAAGATCAAAAAGGAACCCTTATAAGATTACTTCGCTGTCTGTCTGTCCGTTTGTCAGTCTGTCAAGAAAACCTATAGAGTACTTGACGTTGACGTAGAATCATGGAATTTGAAAAGGTAGGTCTTATAGCACAATAAAGGAAAAATCCGAAAACCGTGAATTTGTGGTTATATCACAAAAAAATGTGTGCACAAAAAAGTTAATTTACTAAATCTACATATACATGGCGTCTACTTACTAAATCTACATATAGTGTTAACTACATATAGATGGCGCTGATGTCCTTAACTTGCAGTTTTGCACATAAAAATGTTAAAATATTTGGTACGATGGTACGGAACCCTTCGTGTGCGAGTCCGACTCGCACGTGACCGGTTTTTTCTTTTGTTGGTTGGTTGGTTTAGAAAAACTGCATACAATTACAATAGAAAGTACACAAGTCTGTAGTAGAAATAACAAAAAACAGTACATATTGTTAGGCGTCCACTAGACTATAAGTTTTGCCACAGTCACTGCTGTGAATGACGGATAACCTACCATCTAAAGTTAAGACTGATATTTGCATGACAAATATCTGGTTATTTCCATCAATCATTCGCCACTCATGATTGATGGAATTGATTGACGCAAAACCTATCATCTAATGGACGCCTTACAAGAATGTTAATACTTTAATATTGTGTTGTATTATAATGCTGGTCGCACATCACACCTGAGTCGAGCGCACGCGACGAACTTTTTCATACTGAACCGCATAGGTATCAACTTCACTAAAGAAATTTTGATGACGACATTGGAGCGTATTTTTTAAGCTGATAAAGATAATTGTGTAGTCTTATAGTGTGCGATCAGCATAAGTGTCCATCTTAATGTCTATTGTATCTCGCCATAGAAAAACTACAGAACTGATTCGATAGACCGGTTAAGCCAGTCAACTGTAACAGCACTACAAGGTCAAAATCTAAATAGGTATATAAAAGGAAAAGGTGACTGACTGACTGACTGGCTGATCTATCAAGGCACAGCTCAAACTACTGGACGGATCGGGCTGAAGTTTGGCATGCAAATAGCTATTATGACGTAGGCATCAGCTAAGAAAGAATTTTTGAAAATTCAACCCCTAAGTGGGTGAAATAGAGTTTTGAAATTTGTGTAGCCCATGCGGACGAAGTCGCGAGCATAAGCTAGTTATATACTAAGCACCAATTAGTATTCAATAAATAGGTAGTATAGATATGTAGGTGTAAAAATAAATGTAAAATTTAATTCAGACCATGCGGCAGGTCGAGATGGTAGTCGGGGTGGGGATCGACGCCCCCACACACCTGCACAGCCCTTGTGAGTGACTTTCGGCTGTGTCCCCCCACCCCCCGCCCCCGCCTCGTACCATGATTGCCATCTTTCAATGATTATTAAATAGAGGGTCTTACAAAATACGTAAGATCCACGGACCTTTATTAGTTTGGTATTCTTTTTCAGGAATTTTTAAAAAAAATTCTCGATGCGATTCATTTTTATATAAAAAAAGGAAATTTCATTTTTAAGTAAAAAAAGGACGCCAAATAATCGTGACGTCATATACCAGTATTTCATAGAATCTCGCATTAGTATGCGCACGTTTTGACGTTTGATACAAAGTTACTGATTTGACTAGTTGTCAAATACCGGATTATGTTACCATTTGTGAGCGCGTGGTATTATACAAGTGGCATGGTATTAGTCACAATAGTAAATTGCCCTAGGGATAAACTTACCTGTTCGGGTTATGTAACCTGTGGCACGTCTTGCAAACGATGCGTGTAGATTCGCAAGTATATTTTGTACCACAACTTGAAAATTCCACTCCCAAAAAAAACTCGCAAGTCGCAACCGTGTGGTAGGTATCATACAAGTGGCGCCATCTACATCTTGACATCGACACTAAAATTCTTTAGGCTTAACCTGTTCTGGTTCTGTACTCTGTGGCATGTCTTGTGAGAAATGCGCGTACACAGCAGTTACAAACAGTCCCCTAAGACCAAAACTTACAAGCGCGTTGTATTACACCAGTGGCGCCATCTAGTTCATGATTTAAACACTACATATGTTAAACTAACCTGTGTCTGGTTCTGTAGTCTGTGGCACGTCTTGTAAGGGATGCGCGTAGAGCCGCAGGTACACTTGTATCGCGACGCGCGCGCAGCGGAAGTAGAAGGGATGTGAGCGTAGAACGTCCTCTAACCGTAGCAAACCGACGTAGGAGCGTAGCGTCATTTTTCTCATGCAATACGAATGGAAGTCGAATTGGTCCTCCATTATTTCTGAGAAATGCTGGAAAAAAATGAGATTAATAATATTTTATTTATCGTACTGTATTATTATATTATACTATATATAGCTCAATTACCACTCACTCACTGATTGACATAATTGTTCTCCTAGAAAGAGATAGAAAATGATATAATAATGTATGGGAGATATGTTCAGAAGTGGGATTCGAGTAGGGAAAAATTATGACATTTCAGAAAAACAAGATGGCGGCCGACCTGACTTTTGTAACTTTTTTGTTTTCCAACCGATTTTGTTTAAACTTGCAGCTCTTGTAGATGTTAGTAAACGATTTTTAGAAAATGTAAAAAAAATTGGAAAAACAAGATGGCGGCCGAGATTTTCAAAAAATTCCCTCCTGTAAAATTTTGTATGAAACTTTTTTTTTTCACTTATGGTTTCATATAGAAGACAAAGATTCCTTTAGGGCAACATATGGAGGGAGCTGATGATTGAGGATTTCGGAGACGGGTGAAGGGCACGCTCGAGGTATTGAAGATAGGTGGGAGGTGCTCGACCAAATGTCATTCGAAACCTCATCCAATTGCCAAAAATTGGAAAAAAAATTTAAAATTCCGAAAAAAAGATGGCCGCCATACAAATTTCATCGGCGTCCATCTCGGAGGGTATGACAGATGGAAGAGTGGTTTCTTGGCAAGAGATGATCAGGGTCCGAAGGTCTACTCGTTGGATGGAAAAAAAATTCAAAATGGCGGAATTTATTTTTTCATACAAAATTTTTTATTATTCAAAATGGCCATTATAGACCTCGAGAGCTGCTTTAGCAGCTCGAGCAGCGAGCAAAATACTAGTTATACTATATATAGCTCAATTACCACTCACTCACTGATTGACATAATTGTTCTCCTAGAAAGAGATAGAAAATGATATAATAATGTATGGGAGATATGTTCAGAAGTGGGATTCGAGTAGGGAAAAATTATGACATTTCAGAAAAACAAGATGGCGGCCGACCTGACTTTTGTAACTTTTTTGTTTTCCAACCGATTTTGTTACAACTTGCAACAATTGAAGATATTAGTAAACAATTTTTAGAAAATGTGAAAAAAATTGGAAAAACAAGATGGCGGCCGAGATTTTCAAAAAATTTCCTCCTGTAAAATTTTGTATGAAACTTTTTTTTTTCACTTACGGTTTCATATAGAAGACAATGATTCCTTTAGGGCAACATATGGAGGGAGCTGATGATTGAGGATTTCGGAGACGGGTGAAGGGCACGCTCAAGGTATTGAAGATAGGTGGGAGGTGCTCGACCAAATGTCATTCGAAACCTCATCCAATTGCCAAAAATTTGAAAAAAAATTCAAAATTGTGAAAAAAAGATGGCCGCCATACAAATTTCATCGGCGTCCATCTCGGAGGGTACGACAGATGGAAGAGTGGTTTCTTGGCAAGAGATGATCAGGATCCGAAGGTCTACTCGATGACTTGAAAAAAAATTCAAAATGGCGGAATTTATTTTTTCATACAAAATTTAAAACTTTTTTTATTTATTCAAAATGGCGATTATAGACCTCGAGAGCTGCTTTAGCAGCTCGAGCAGCGAGCAAAATACTAGTTATACTATATATAGCTCAATTACCACTGACTGACTGACTCATTGACATAATTGTTCTCCTAGAAAGAGACAGAAAATGATATAATAATGTATAGGAGATATGTTCAGAAGTGGGATTCGAGTAGGGAAAAATTATGACATTTCAGAAAAACAAGATGGCGGCCGACCTGACTTTTGTAACTTTTTTGTTTTCCAACCGATTTTGTTTAAACTTGCAGATATTGCAGATATTAGTAAACGATTTTTAGAAAATGTGAAAAAAATAGGAAAAACAAGATGGCGGCCGAGATTTTCAAAAAATTTCCTCCTGTAAAATTTTGTATGAAACTTTTTTTTTTCACTAATACTTTCGTATGAAAGACAAGAAATCATTTTGAAAAAAACATGGAGAGAGCTGATGATTGAGGATTTCGGAGACGGGTGAAGGGCACGCTCGAGGTATTGAAGATAGGTGGGAGGTGCTCGACCAAATGTCATTCGAAACCTCATCCAATTGCCAAACATTAAAAAAAAAATTTAAAATTCCGAAAAAAAGATGGCCGCCATACAAATTTCATCGGCGTCCATCTCGGAGGGTATGAAAGATGGAAGAGTGGTTTCTTGGCAAGAGATGATCAGGATCCCAAGGTCTACTCGATGGGTGAAAAAAAATTCAAAATGGCGGAATTTATTTTTTCATACAAAAATTTTTATTATTCAAAATGGCCATTATAGACCTCGAGAGCTGCTTTAGCAGCTCGAGCAGCGAGCAAAATACTAGTTATTATACTATATATAGCTCAATTACCACTCACTGACTCACTGACTGACTCATTGACATAATTGTTCTCCTAGAAAGAGACAGAAAATGATATAATAATGTATGGGAGATATGTTCAGGAGTGGGATTCGAGTAGGGAAAAATTATGACATTTCAGAAAAACAAGATGGCGGCCGACCTGACTTTTGTAACTTTTTTGTTTTCCAACCGATTTTGTTACAACTTGCAGGTCTTGCAGATATTAGTAAACGGTTTTTAGAAAAAGTGAAAAAAATTTGAAAAACAAGATGGCGGCCGAGATTTTCAAAAAATTCCCTCCTGTAAAATTTTGTATGAAACTTTTTTTTTTCACTTACGGTTTCATATAGAAGACAAAGATTTCTTTAGGGGAACACATGGAGGGAGCTGATGATTGAGGATTTCGGAGGCGGGTGAAGGGCACGCTCGAGGTATTGAAGATAGGTGGGAGGTGCTCGACCAAATGTCATTCGAAACCTCATCCAATTGCCAAAAATTTTAAAAAAAATTCAAAATTCCGAAAAAAAGATGGCCGCCATACAAATTTCATCGGCGTCCATCTCGGAGGGTATGAAAGATGGAAGAGTGGTTTCTTGGCAAGAGATGATCAGGATCCGAAGGTCTACTCGATGGATGGAAAAAAAATTCAAAATGGCGGAATTTTTTTTTTCATACAAAATTTTTTATTATTCAAAATGACGATTATAGACCTCGAGAGCTGCTTTAGCAGCTCGAGCAGCGAGCAAAATACTAGTTATACTATAATATATAGCTCAATTACCACTCACTCACTGACTCACTCATTGACATAATTGTTCTCCTAGAAAGAGACAGAAAATGATATAATAATGTATGGGAGATATGTTCAGAAGTGGGATTCGAGTAGGGAAAAATTATGACATTTCAGAAAAACAAGATGGCGGCCGACCTGACTTTTGTAACTTTTTTGTTTTCCAACCGATTTTGTTACAACTTGCAGGTCTTGCAGATATTAGTAAACGGTTTTTAGAAAAAGTGAAAAAAATTTGAAAAACAAGATGGCGGCCGAGATTTTCAAAAAATTCCCTCCTGTAAAATTTTGTATGAAACTTTTTTTTTTCACTTACGGTTTCATATAGAAGACAAAGATTCCTTTAGGGCAACACATGGAAGGAGCTGATGATTGAGGATTTCGGAGACGGGTGAAGGGCACGCTCAAGGTATTGAAGATAGGTGGGAGGTGCTCGAGCAAATGTCATTCGAAACCCCATCCAATTGCCAAAAATTTGAAAAAAAATTCAAAATTCCAAAAAAAAGATGGCCGCCATACAAATTTCATCAGCGTCCATCTCGGAGGGTATGAAAGATGGAAGAGTGGTTTCTTGGCAAAAGATGATCAGGATCCAAAGGTCTACTCGATGGATGGAAAAAAAATTCAAAATGGCGGATTTTTTTTTTCATAGAAAATGTATGACTTTTTTTAAATTGTTCAAAATGGCCATTATAGACCTCGAGAGCTGCTTTAGCAGCTCGAGCAGCGAGCAAAATACTAGTTATACTATATATAGCTCAATTACCACTCACTCACTGATTGACATAATTGTTCTCCTAGAAAGAGATAGAAAATGATATAATAGTGTATGGGAGATATGTTCAGAAGTGGGATTCGACTAGGGAAAAATTATGACATTTCAGAAAAACAAGATGGCGGCCGACCTGACTTTTGTAACTTTTTTGTTTTCCAACCGATTTTGTTACAACTTGCAACAATTGAAGATGTTAGTAAACGATTTTTAGAAAAAGTGAAAAAAATTGGAAAAACAAGATGGCGGCCGAGATTTTCAAAAAATTTCCTCCTGTAAAATTTTGTATGAAACTTTTTTTTTTCACTTATGGTTTCATATAGAAGACAAAGATTTCTTTAGGGCAACATATGGACGGAGCTGATGATTGAGGATTTCGGAGACGGGTGAAGGGCACGCTCAAGGTATTGAAGATAGGTGGGAGGTGCTCGACCAAATGTCATTCGAAACCTCGTCCAATTGCCAAAAATTTGAAAAAAAAATTAAAATTCCGAAAAAAAGATGGCCGCCATACAAATTTCATCGGCGTCCATCTCGGAGGGTATGAAAGATGGAAGAGTGGTTTCATGGCAAAAGATGATCAGGATCCGAAGGTCTACTCGATGGATGAAAAAAAATTCAAAATAGCGGAATTTTTTTTTCATAAAAAATGTATGACTTTTTTTAAATTGTTCAAAATGGCCATTATAGACCTCGAGAGCTGCTTTAGCAGCTCGAGCAGCGAGCAAAATACTAGTTATACTATATATAGCTCAATTACCACTCACTGATTGACATAATTGTTCTCCTAGAAAGAGATAGAAAATGATATAATAATGTATGGGAGATATGTTCAGAAGTGGGATTCGAGTAGGGAAAAATTATGACATTTCAGAAAAACAAGATGGCGGCCGACCTGACTTTTGTAACTTTTTTGTTTTCCAACCGATTTTGTTACAACTTGCAACAATTGAAGATATTAGCAAACGATTTTTAGAAAAAGTGTAAAAAATTGTAAAAACAAGATGGCGGCCGAGATTTTCAAAAAATTTCCTCCTGTAAAATTTTGTATGAAACTTTTTTTTTTCACTTGTGGTTTCATATAGAAGACAAAGATTCCTTTAGGGCAACATATGGAGGGAGCTGATGATTGAGGATTTCGGAGACGGGTGAAGGGCACGCTTGAGGTATCGAAGATAGGTGGGAGGTGCTCGACCAAATGTCATTCGAAACCTCATCCAATTGCCAAAAATTTGAATTTTTTTTTAAAATTCCGAAAAAAAGATGGCCGCCATACAAATTTCATCGGCGTCCATCTCGGAGGGTATGACAGATGGAAGAGTGGTTTCTTGGCAAGAGATGATCAGGGTCCGAAGGTCTACTCGATGGATGGAAAAAAAAATCAAAATGGCGGATTTTTTTTTTTTTCATACAAAAATTTTTATTATTCAAAATGGCGATTATAGACCTCGAGAGCTGCTTTAGCAGCTCGAGCAGCGAGCAAAATACTAGTTATACTATATATAGCTCAATTACCACTGACTGACTGACTCATTGACATAATTGTTCTCCTAGAAAGAGATAGAAAATGATATAATAATGTATGGGAGATATGTTCAGAAGTGGGATTCGAGTAGGGAAAAATTATGACATTTCAGAAAAACAAGATGGCGGCCGACCTGACTTTTGTAACTTTTTTGTTTTCCAACCGATTTTGTTTAAACTTGCAGTTATTTTAGATGTTAGCAAACGATTTTTAGAAAAAGTGTAAAAAATTGGAAAAACAAAATGGCGGCCGAGATTTTCAAAAAATTTTCTCCTGTAAAATTTAGTATGAAACTTTTTTTTTTCACTTATGGTTTCATATAGAAGACCAAGATTTCTTTAGGGCAACATATGGAGGGAGCTGATGATTGAGGATTTCGGAGACGGGTGAAGGGCACGCTCAAGGTATCGAAGATAGGTGGGAGGTGCTCGACCAAATGTCATTCGAAACCTCATCCAATTGCCAAAAATTTGAAAAAAAATTCAAAATTGTGAAAAAAGATGGCCGCCATACAAATTTCATCGGCGTCCATCTCGGAGGGTACGAAAGATGGAAGAATGGTTTCATGGCAAGAGATGATCAGGATCCGAAGGTCTACTCGATGGATGGAAAAAAAATTCAAAATGGCGGAATTTTTTTTTTTCATACAAAAATTTTTATTATTCAAAATGGCGATTATAGACCTCGAGAGCTGCTTTAGCAGCTCGAGCAGCGAGCAAAATACTAGTTATACTATATATAGCTCAATTACCACTCACTCACTCACTGATTGACATAATTGTTCTCCTAGAAAGAGATAGAAAATGATATAATAATGTATGGGAGATATGTTCAGAAGTGGGATTCGAGTAGGGAAAAATTATGACATTTCAGAAAAACAAGATGGCGGCCGACCTGACTTTTGTAACTTTTTTGTTTTCCAACCGATTTTGTTACAACTTGCAACAATTGAAGATGTTAGCAAACGATTTTTAGAAAAAGTGTAAAAAATTGGAAAAACAAGATGGCGGCCGAGATTTTCAAAAAATTTCCTCCTGTAAAATTTTGTATGAAACTTTTTTTTTTCACTAATATTTTCGTATAGAAGACAAAGATTCCTTTAGGGCAACATATGGAGGGAGCTGATGATTGAGGATTTCGGAGACGGGTGAAGGGCACGCTCAAGGTATTGAAGATAGGTGGGAGGTGCTCGACCAAATGTCATTCGAAACCTCATCCAATTGCCAAAAATTTGAAAAAAAAATTAAAATTCCGAAAAAAAGATGGCCGCCATACAAATTTCATCGGCGTCCATCTCGGAGGGTACGAATGATGGAAGAACGGTTTCTTGGCAAGAGATGATCAGGGTCCGAAGGTCTACTCGATGGATGGAAAAAAAATTCAAAATGGCGGAATTTATTTTTTCATAGGAAATGTATGAAGTTTTTTTTAAATTGGCAGAAAGCTGTAAAAAATCAAAATGGTGATTATAGACCTCGAGAGCTGCTTTAGCAGCTCGAGCAGCGAGCAAAATACTAGTTATTATACTATATATAGCTCAATTACCACTCACTCACTCACTCACTGACTGACTCATTGACATAATTGTTCTCCTAGAAAGAGACAGAAAATGATATAATAATGTATGGGAGATATGTTCAGAAGTGGGATTCGAGTAGGGAAAAATTATGACATTTCAGAAAAACAAGATGGCGGCCGACGTGACTTTTGTAACTTTTTTGTTTTCCAACCGATTTTGTTTAAACTTGCAGCTCTTGTAGATGTTAGTAAACGATTTTTAGAAAATGTAAAAAAAATTGGAAAAACAAGATGGCGGCCGAGATTTTCAAAAAATTTCCTCCTGTAAAATTTTGTATGAAACTTTTTTTTTTCAATCACGGTTTCATATAGAAAACAAAGATTCCTTTAGGGCAACATATGGAGAGAGCTGATGATTGAGGATTTCGGAGACGGGTGAAGGGCACGCTCAAGGTATTGAAGATAGGTGGGAGGTGCTCGACCAAATGTCATTCGAAACCTCATCCAATTGCCAAAAATTTAAAAAAAAATTCAAAATTCCGAAAAAAAGATGGCCGCCATACAAATTTCATCCGCGTCCATCTCGGAGGGTATGAAAGATGGAAGAGTGGTTTCTTGGCAAGAGATGATCAGGATCCGAAGGTCTATTTGATGACTTGAAAAAAAAATCAAAATGGCGGATTTTTTTTTTTCATACAAAATTTTTTATTATTCAAAATGGCGATTATAGACCTCGAGAGCTGCTTTAGCAGCTCGAGCAGCGAGCAAAATACTAGTTATACTATATATAGCTCAATTACCACTCACTCACTGATTGACATAATTGTTCTCCTAGAAAGAGATAGAAAATGATATAATAATGTATGGGAGATATGTTCAGAAGTGGGATTCGAGTAGGGAAAAATTATGACATTTCAGAAAAACAAGATGGCGGCCGACCTGACTTTTGTAACTTTTTTGTTTTCCAACCGATTTTGTTTAAACTTGCAGTTATTTTAGATGTTAGCAAACGATTTTTAGAAAAAGTGTAAAAAAATTGGAAAAACAAGATGGCGGCCGAGATATTCCCAAAATTTTCTCCTGTAAAATTTTGTATGAAACTTTTTTTTTTCACTTACGGTTTCATATAGAAGACAAAGATTCCTTTTGGGCAACATATGGAGAGAGCTGATGATTGAGGGTTTCGGAGACGGGTGAAGGGCACGCTCAAGGTATTGAAGATAGGTGGGAGGTGCTCGACCAAATGTCATTCGAAACCTCATCCAATTGCCAAAAATTTGAATTTTTTTTTTAAATTCCGAAAAAAAGATGGCCGCCATACAAATTTCATCCGCGTCCATCTCGGAGGGTATGAAAGATGGAAAAGTGGTTTCTTGGCAAGAGATGATCAGGGTCCAAAGGTCTACTCGATGGATGGAAAAAAAATTCAAAATGGCGGAATTTTTTTTTTCATACAAAAATTTTTATTATTCAAAATGGCCATTATAGACCTCGAGAGCTGCTTTAGCAGCTCGAGCAGCGAGCAAAATACTAGTTATACTATATATAGCTCAATTACCACTCACTCACTCACTCACTGACTGACTCATTGACATAATTGTTCTCCTAGAAAGAGACAGAAAATGATATAATAATGTATGGGAGATATGTTCAGAAGTGGGATTCGACTAGGGAAAAATTATGACATTTCAGAAAAACAAGATGGCGGCCGACCTGACTTTTGTAACTTTTTTGTTTTCCAACCGATTTTGTTACAACTTGCAGGTCTTGCAGATATTAGTAAACGGTTTTTAGAAAAAGTGAAAAAAATTGGAAAAACAAGATGGCGGCCGAGATTTTCAAAAAATTTCCTCCTGTGAAATTTTGTATGAAACTTTTTTTTTTCACTTATGGTTTCATATAGAAGACAAAGATTCCTTTAGGGCAACATATGGAGGGAGCTGATGATTGAGGATTTCGGAGACTTGTGAAGGGCACGCTCAAGGTATTGAAGATAGGTGGGAGGTGCTCGACCAAATGTCATTCGAAACCTCATCCAATTGCCAAAAATTTTAAAAAAAATTCAAAATTGTGAAAAAAAGATGGCCGCCATACAAATTTCATCGGCGTCCATCTCGGAGGGTATGAAAGATGGAAGAGTGGTTTCTTAGCAAGAGATGATCAGGATCCGAAGGTCTACTCGATGGATAGAAAAAAAAATCAAAATGGCGGAATTTATTTTTTCCGCCGACTCACTCATTGACATAATTGTTCTCCTAGAAAGAGACAGAAAATGATATAATAATGTATGGGACATATGTTCAGGAGTGGGATTCGACTAGGGAAAAATTATGACATTTCAGAAAAACAAGATGGCGGCCGACCTGACTTTTGTAACGTTTTTGTTTTCCAACCGATTTTGTTTAAACTTGCAGTTATTTTAGATGTTATCAAACGATTTTTAGAAAAAGTGAAAAAAATTGGAAAAACAAGATGGCGGCCGAGATTTTCAAAAAATTTCCTCCTGTAAAATTTTGTATGAAACTTTTTTTTTTCACTAATACTTTCGTACAGAAGACAAAGATTCCTTTAGGGCACCACATGGAAGGAGCTGATGATTGAGGATTTCGGAGACGGGTGAAGGGCACGCTCAAGGTATTGAAGATAGGTGGGAGGTGCTCGACCAAATGTCATTCGAAACCCCATCCAATTGCCAAAAATTTGAAAATAAATTCAAAATTCCAAAAAAAAGATGGCCGCCATACAAATTTCATCCGCGTCCATCTCGGAGGGTATGAAAGATGGAAGAGTGGTTTCTTGGCAAGAGATGATCAGGATCCGAAGGTCTACTCGATGGATTGAAAAAAAATTCAAAATGGCGGAATTTATTTTTTCCGCCGACTCACTCATTGACATAATTGTTCTCATAGAAAGAGACAGAAAATGATATAATAATGTATGGGAGATATGTTCAGGAGTGGGATTCGAGTAGGGAAAAATTATGACATTTCAGAAAAACAAGATGGCGGCCGACCTGATTTTTGTAACTTTTTTGTTTTCCAACCGATTTCGTTTAAACTTGCAGCTCTTGTAGATGTTAGTAAACGATTTTTAGAAAATGTAAAAAAAAATGGAAAAACAAGATGGCGGCCGAGATTTTCAAAAAATTCCCTCCTGTAAAATTTTGTATGAAACTTTTTTTTTCACTTATGGTTTCATATAGAAGACAAAAATTCATTTGAAGGAAAACATGGAGAGAGCTGATGATTGAGGATTTCGGAGGCGGGTGAAGGGCACGCTCAAGGTATTGAAGATAGGTGGGAGGTGCTCGAGCAAATGTCATTCGAAACCTCATCCAATTGCCTAAAATGTGAAAAAAAATTCAAAATTCCAAAAAAAAGATGGCCGCCATACAAATTTCATCGGCGTCCATCTCGGAGGGTATGAAAGATGGAAGAGTGGTTTCTTGGCAAAAAATGATCAGGATCCGAAAGTTTACTCGATGGATGGAAAAAAAATTCAAAATGGCGGATTTTTTTTTTCCTCTGACTCACCCATCGACATAATTGTTCTTCTAGAAAGAGACAGAAAATGATATAATAATGTATGGGAAATATGTTTTAATGTGGAATTCGACTAGGGAAAAATTATGACATTTAAGAAAAACAAGATGGCGGCCGACGTGACTTTTGTATCTTTTTTGTTTTCCAACCGATTTTGTTTAAACTTGCAGCTCTTGCAGATATTAGTAAACGATTTTTAGGAAAAGTGAAAAAAATTGGAAAAACAAGATGGCGGCCGAGATATTCAAAAAATTTCCTACTGTAAAATTTTGTATGAAACTTTTTTTTTTCACTAATACTTTCGTATAGAAGATAAAGATTCCTTAAGGGCAACACATGAAGGGAGCTGATGATTGAGGATTTCGGAGACGAGTGAAGGGCACGCTCGAGGTATTGAAGATAGGTGGGAGGTGCTCGACCAAATGTCATTCGAAACCTCATCCGATTGCCAAAAATTTGAAAAAAAATTCAAAATTGTGAAAAAAAGATGGCCGCCATACAAATTTCATCGGCGTCCATCTCGGAGGGTACGAAAGATGGAAGAATGGTTTCTTGGCAAGAGATGATCAGGGTCCGAAGGTCTACTCGATGGATGGAAAAAAAATTCAAAATGGCGGATTTTTTTTTTCCATACAAAATTTTTTATTATTCAAAATGGCCATTATAGACCTCGAGAGCTGCTTTAGCAGCTCGAGCAGCGAGCAAAATACTAGTTATACTATATATAGCTCAATTACCACTGACTGACTGACTCATTGACATAATTGTTCTCCTAGAAAGAGATAGAAAATGATATAATAATGTATGGGAGATATGTTCAAAAGTGGGATTCGAGTAGGGAAAAATTATGACATTTCAGAAAAACAAGATGGCGGCCGACCTGACTTTTGTAACTTTTTTGTTTTCCAACCGATTTTGTTTAAACTTGCAGTTATTTTAGATGTTATCAAACGATTTTTAGAAAAAGTGAAAAAAATTGGAAAAACAAGATGGCGGCCGAGATTTTCAAAAAAATTCCTCCTGTAAAATTTTGTATGAAACTTTTTTTTTTCACTTATGGTTTCATATAGAAGACAAAGATTCCTTTAGGGCAAGATATGGAGGGAGCTGATGATTGAGGATTTCGGAGACGGATGAAGGGCACGCTCAAGGTATTGAAGATAGGTGGGAGGTGCTCGACCAAATGTCATTCGAAACCTCGTCCAATTGCCAAAAATTTGAAAAAAAAATTAAAATTCCGAAAAAAAGATGGCCGCCATACAAATTTCATCGGCGTCCATCTCGGAGGGTATGAAAGATGGAAGAGTGGTTTCATGGCAAAAGATGATCAGGATCCGAAGGTCTACTCGATGGATGAAAAAAAATTCAAAATAGCGGAATTTTTTTTTCATAAAAAATGTATGACTTTTTTTAAATTGTTCAAAATGGCCATTATAGACCTCGAGAGCTGCTTTAGCAGCTCGAGCAGCGAGCAAAATACTAGTTATACTATATATAGCTCAATTACCACTCACTGATTGACATAATTGTTCTCCTAGAAAGAGATAGAAAATGATATAATAATGTATGGGAGATATGTTCAGAAGTGGGATTCGAGTAGGGAAAAATTATGACATTTCAGAAAAACAAGATGGCGGCCGACCTGACTTTTGTAACTTTTTTGTTTTCCAACCGATTTTGTTACAACTTGCAGTTATTTTAAATATTAACAAACGATTTTTAGAAAATGTGAAAAAAATTGGAAAAACAAGATGGCGGCCGAGATTTTCAAAAAATTTCCTCCTGTAAAATTTTGTATGAAACTTTTTTTTTCACTTATGGTTTCATATAGAAGACAAAGATTCCTTTAGGGCAACACATGGAGGGAGCTGATGATTGAGGATTTCGGAGACGGGTGAAGGGCACGCTTGAGGTATTGAAGATAGGTGGGAGGTGCTCGACCAAATGTCATTCGAAACCTCATCCAATTGCCAAAAATTTTAAAAAAAATTCAAAATTCCGAAAAAAAGATGGCCGCCATACAAATTTCATCCGCGTCCATCTCGGAGGGTATGAAAGATGGAAGAGTGGTTTCTTGGCAAGAGATGATCAGGATCCGAAGGTCTACTCGATGGATTGAAAAAAAATTCAAAATGGCGGAATTTTTTTTTCATACAAAATTTTTTATTATTCAAAATGGCGATTATAGACCTCGAGAGCTGCTTTAGCAGCTCGAGCAGCGAGCAAAATACTAGTTTTTAATATACAACTAGATGATGCCTGCGGCTTCATCCGCGTGGATTTAGGTCTTTTAAAATCCCGTAGGAACTCTAGGATAAAAAGTAGCCTTTGACACTCTCCCAGGTCTTCCATGAAATATAAATCTGGGGTGTTATAGAAATCGAATATAGAAATCTTAATTACCCTGTCGACTTCGTGTGCCTTTTTGAGAGCCTCTCCCCACTGTTGTAGGCGCTGGTACGCGGCCGCCGCCTCCGTTTGGAACCACATACATTGCATTTCGTTCAGGTTTTCTGTCGCCGGCACTCCTGAAAAAACAAAATTTCAGGTTTTATCATTGCTTCATCGCTTGAGCTTTTTCTGAGTATTTGACACATACCTTCTCTATAAACTAAGAACACAATGTTTTCAACGCGTTAGACGTGTCCCGCGCGTAACATGTAACGCGCACATTCGATGTTGACCTTCCTCTACCCATTTGTATGGAGTATTTGACACATACCTTCTCTAGTAAACTTGGAGCACATCGCCTCGGCTTGTTTGACGTGTCCCGCGCGTAACATGTAACGCGCACATTCGCTGTTGAGCTTCCTCTACCCATTTGTATGGAGTATTTGACACATACCTTCTCTAGTAAACTTGGAGCACATCGCCTCGGCTTGTTTGACGTGTCCCGCGCGTAACATGTAACGCGCACATTCGCTGTTGAGCTTCCTCTACCCATTTGTATGGAGTATTTGACACATACCTTCTCTAGTAAACTTGGAGCACATCTCCTCGGCTCGTTTGACGTGTCCCGCGCGTAACATGTAACGCGCACATTCGCTGTTGAGCTTCCTCTACCCCTTTTGCATGGAGTATTTGACACATACCTTCTCTAGTAAACTTGGAGCACATCTCCTCGGCTCGTTTGACGTGTCCCGCGCGTAACATGTAACGCGCACATTCGCTGTTGAGCTTCCTCTAACCATTTGCATGGAGTATTTGACACATACCTTCTCTAGTAAACTTGGAGCACATCTCCTCGGCTCGTTTGACGTGTCCCGCGCGTAACATGTAACGCGCACATTCGCTGTTGAGCTTCCTCTACCCATTTGCATGGAGTATTTGACACATACCTTCTCTAGTAAACTTGGAGCACATCTCCTCGGCTCGTTTGACGTGTCCCGCGCGTAACATGTAGCGCGCACATTTGCTATTTACATATCGATCGGCCGTGTCCATCGCTTGAGCTTCTTCTAACCATTTGTATGCCGATACTGGGTCACCAGCATGCTGCAATTTAGTAAAAATACAGGTATTATCAAAACTTACTGATTCACACCTGCTTCGGTTGAGTAGTTTAATAAAAAACATTCATTAGTAAAGAACTACGAAAGATTCACGAGCTGTCAAAGTCATACCAAATTGTCAAGTCAAGACGGTCGCCGGCTAGGGCAGTCAAGGGCTAAATTGTAATAGAATAAAAAAATACTGACCTTATATATCCGTCCTTTAACAATAAACAATTCTATCAACGTAGGCGTATGTTCTATCGCAGCCTCTATATAGTGTAGGGCTCTGTCCGTGTCTTTCTTATAGTCGTAGTGTTGTGCGGCGAAGTAATACGCCCATAGTAACGCACTGGCTGGCTGCTTAACTTCGTCAGGTTTCGAACTAAATGTACCGGATCTTGATAAGTTCTCCATATACTGTAGTATTAATTTTTCTATTGTGTCTGCTTTGCTTTGGTCAGCATATAACGACCTGGAAGGAAAGTACGTAGTTATTAATAGCTTTTAAAAAAATTAACTGTCTTTTTGCCACAAATATAGTAGTAGTTACTAACATGAGTCTGAGCTTTGAGCTATTCTTTCCTAAAGTGGTTCAGAAATTACCTCAAATCTACGAGGAGTGACGGGATGCCTTTATGCAGTCTGTGCCTCAAGTACTCGTCCGCGAGGCACTATCGCTGTGAACTATTCTTTTCTTAAGTGGTTTAGAAATTACCTCAAATCTACGAAGAGTGGCGGGATGCCTTTATGCAGTCCGTGCCTCAAATACTCGTCCGCGAGGCGCTCGAACGACGGCATTCGGGCATCCGTCAGTTGCAGCCGCCGCGGCGCTATTGCTTTGGGATACTCTTTTCTGAAACGGGAAAAGTGAGAAAATATTTATATTACTTTGATATTAAGTATAGAAAAATCTGATTATACTCTATATGGCTGATTTTCACTACATTGTTGAAATTAGCAAAGATATAGCAAACTTTATTTAACACTTTGCAAAGCAGGACACAAGAATGCATGCATCATGAAAGAATGAATGAATGCATACACACAGGTAGTGTGCGTATGCATTCGTATCATGCATGATGCATACCTTAAAATAAAACTTAAAACTGCTTATGCTAATTATGTTTTTCCCCCCAAATCCATACTAATATTAAAAATACAAAAGAGTAACTGCCAGTGTTTCAAGGGTCAACCGTTAAACAGATTTTAATGAAATTTTGTACATAGATAACTTTCATCCCAGACACAGGTATAGTAAACAAATATCCCAGAAAATTGAAAAGTTCTTAACAGGATTTTTAAAAACCTAAATCCATGCAGATAAAAGTCACGGTAATCTTCTAGTAGTCAATATAAAACTCACTTATATTCATCATAGAAGGCCACAATTTCGTCCGAATCAGTAAGCTGTTTAGCTTCTACTAATTTCTGATAATACATCACATTCTCCGGATTCCGCTTGAGCAAATCCTCATATACTGCTTCCGCTTCTTTAAACCTGAAATTGAAAATTTACTCCTTAGCATGAAAGTTGATATTATCATATTAGTAATATAACAATCAGATGTTATGATTTGCTGAATTTATGTTATTCTTATTGCAATTCTATTTAATCCATATCTATACTAATATTATCCTAACATACAGCTTGCATCCCAGGGAAGGACATAGGCTACATTTTAGGCCCGAAAAATGAAAAAATTCGAACAAGATTTTTACAATTTTTACAATACTCTCAACTGTTAGGACAACAATCTGACAAGAGAGAATCTCTTGACAGAAAAATTTAGTGAGTAGCTAGGAGTGTTAGGCTGAGATATATAGAGCCCACTTTGCTCAGACTTAAGATTGAGTAAAAACGAGACAGATTTATGTGAGAGGTATAGCTCTGTCTCATTTTATCTCTGTCTTAAGTCTAAGCTAAGTAAGAGTGCGCTCTATAGACCTCAGCACCATCAATTACAGGATTACAATGGGCATAATGAACTCACCTCTTCAATTTCAAATAATACTCGCCCGAGGTTTCCTTAATTGATAACTTATCTAGAATTTGACTTTGGAACTTCTGCAAATGTTGTAATGCTCTATCATACTGTCCCGACTCCGCTAGAACCATATTCTGGTATAATAATAACTCTGAATGCTCATAGTCGTAAGGGCCTTTCATCTGATTGGTTCGGAAGGCGTCTAATATACTGTTTGCCATTTCATAGTCACCTAGAAGGTGATAGCTCATGGCAAAGCCAATCCATGATGCTCTTTGTGTTGGTCGTAACATGAATAATTGGTAGCGAGTGTCCTGAAAAATGATATTTTAATAATATATTATGTTAAATAATATGATCCTCGGTGCCACCATTATATTAAATAGTATGATAATTAATCATAAGAACACGTTTATTGTGCTAAGTAGCAAGTAGATTACTGGGGGTCCACTGTAGGGGAAAGCAGGTAGGATTCGTACACTTTTTACTCTAGGTCATGTAAAAACAAAACTAATAAATATTTCAAAATAATTTCAACGCTGCTGGATTACCTAGTTATCTGGCTTTAATTATAGTGTAGTTCAGTGTTGATGCAAAGTAAGATGACAAAGCTATGATGAATTTCCCAAAAAATGGAAATCGTACGAAAGCACCCCACACGCGAGGTAGCTTCGTACATCGACTAGGGTACATTCGTACATAGTGGGGAGCTTTCGTACACAGGAATTAAAAAGGCTATTTTATATGAAATTAAACATTTATTGATATCAAAATTAACACAGAATCAACCTTAAATATAGTAATAATTAACAATATGGTGTTTACAAACAATTTATTACAATTTAAGTCATTCATTAATCAACATTCTAATTTACCGTTATAGTAACTCGCGTTTCATCTCTTTAGCCTTCTGTTTTCTCTCTTGTTCTCCTTTTTTCATCTTTTTTGCTCTTTCCTTTTCTATCAGTCTATTTTTTTCGGGATTATATGTTATATCCTTAATTTTTCTAATACTTTTCCTTTTTTTGTCTCTTTTTAGGTGCATTCTCATTCACTTTAGGCTAAGGTAAAAGGTTGCATAATTTCTGGCGTCATCATCCCACAGTAGATGGTGATGGAGGTGGCAATCTTGATGATAGATCTTGTTGAGTAAGAGCTATTTCTTTGGGAGTTGAATTGGGATAGCGCCTATGTCAAAAATAAACGATTTCTTAGTAATTATTATTAAACAGAGGGTCTTCCAAATTTCGTGAAATCCACGTCCATTGTAAGTTTTAACCATTCAAAACTGATTCTAAAGTTGTTGATTTAAATATAAAGAGTAGGTACGTCAAATGTTTATGACGTCATATCTATGTATATCTTTTATACAAGCTGCCATAGGTACTAAGCCAGCGTTTTGACGTTTGATAAGAAGTTGCTAATTTGACTTATAGCGCAGCTCACGACAGGCATGAAACTTCGAAGAAAGAAAACATCGAGGTTTCACCCACACTGGCAGGCGTCAAATGTCGCCTATATTTGACGCTCGGTAGGCTATGAAACTACTAGGTATTTTTGATTTAACGACACCCCTAGCCTAATATTTAGCAGATGTCAATTTCAGGATCAACCCGAAAGTTTCTTCACTCTAGTTCTACTCTGCTAGTCTAGGCACCACCACTATTTGTTGCATGTTATCATCTGGGAGTGGTTTAGAATTGGAATCCCATAACTTAGTTAGTGCAAAAACGATCTGAACTCACGCGGGGTGCATTCGTAAAGTACGAATCCACCCCACTCCTAACTGCACGAAGGTACCCCAACCAAAAAAATCAAACAATAAATTTAAAATAAAAATAACGGTGAAGGTTATCCCAAAATTAATGTTTACACATGAATCTAAGGCACTTATCCAAAGACTACTATATGTTACTTTAACAATTTGAGCCAAGCTTATTACGAATTAATGTCGTCAAAGATGAGTCGAAAAATTATTTTCGCGGTGTGAAAACACGTTTTGACTTATTCTAAAAAAATGGACTGTTTTACAGCCACTGCACTTAGCTGTGAGCCTATGAATATGAGCGGGCCTCACATATACAAAAACACAAACGCGTCACTATGTAGCATAGTGTAGATATGACTGTTGTACGAATGCTCCCTCTGTGCGAATCCTACCTGCTTTCCCCTATACTATTTTACCAAGAAGGCTAGTGAGGTAGGACGTATTTTGTGGGAGAGTAACATTTGATTTAATAGACTGGTCAAGTGCGAGTCAGACTTGCACACAAATGATTCTGTACCACAGTGCAAGATATAAACACTTTTTAATCATTTAAAGATTATTTTATTAAAATTTGCCTTTCAAAAATTTCAATAATAATAGATAATTTACATACTTTGTAACCTTCTAGATCTCTCATTTGAATTTGGAGCAAGGATAGATCCCGGAGAATTTGTATATTCTCCTTTTCCCATTTTAATGCATTGCGGTAACATTTGATTGCCTCATCATATTTCTTATCGGATCTCTGGAGGAGACCGTAAACATGCCAGCACACTGGAGATTTCAGGTCGTTGCGGAGACCTCTTCTTACATACTCATACGCTTCATCTTTGCGACCAAGACAATTTAATGTCAATCCTTTCATAGCCAGGGTCTCTGAAAACATTGACAGATAATTTTTATTAATCATAATCCTAATCCTAATAATATTATAAATGTAAAAGTGTGGATGTTTGGATGTTTGTTACTCAATCACGCAAAACCGGCTCAACAGATTTGGATGAAATTTGGAATGGATATAGATTATAACCTGGATTAACACATAGGCTACTTTTTATCCCGGATAATCAAAGAGTTCCCGCGGGATTTTGAAAAATGTACATCCACGTGGACGAAGTCGCAGGCATCAGCTAGCAGCTAGTGTTACAATAAAGCTAGCCTCATCTAAATTACTGTACAAATCTTGCCCACATGGAATGGTGCCAAGATACTGACTACATTTCCTTGCTGGACAGCCAGCCTGATCCTTTGCAGAAAATATGAGCCAGCGTTTCTGTCACCATAGTGAATTCTCTCATTATTATTATTTTACTAAGACTCAATGGTCCCAGAGTCTCAACGGCAAACAGAATATGAATTATAATAGTTATTATAAAAGTTAATAAGTTAGATTCTTCAAACCTTTACCTATTAGAAAGAGATCAACAAATTTAAAATTATTCTATAGTATTCTAGTTATTTGAAATTTGTTGAAAAGTTATGAATTTAATTAATAAATATCATAAATTTAAATAACAAACAATGCTTTTAAATTATAACTTTTCCGATACTTCCCGATACTTTCCGATACTACTACTTTCCGATATTTTCTATATCCTCAGTCGATGTAGAAGCAGGTAGAATACCGTAGGTAGGTTCAAATAAAACAGAACAAATCGGAATATTTTTTGCTATTGTACTAGCTCATCAAATATTGTAAATAGGTTCATAATAAAAACTATTTAGCTCCATACCTCCATGTTCGGCGAATTTAGGATTCGATAATATCTGCTTAGCAAATTTCAATCCATTTTTGTATTGTTTATGTTCGTAACACCGCTGAAAATATTAGATAATTAATTAGATTTCATTAACCTCTATTTATTAGTGGATGCAACCCAAATGATACATTAGCAAGAAGTATAAGTTTTAACGTGAAACCCTTTGAGATTTATACTTGGAATTGATGTTATAAGATAAGCCTGCTAAGTGGTAATAGGACTGAAGCGTAATTAACTTCTCATATCAATTACACTATTTTTTATTTGCAAATAATAGTCGAGAATGACAAACCACTTGAAACAAACTGAATGTTTACAACTAAACTTACCAATATTCTTTTGAAAAGAGCATTCTCTTTTGGTGGCAATGGATTGCTCGGTGGCATTTTATCTAAAGAATACGAGTTATCTTTTTATTATTTTACTAATAAATTGGAATATTACTAAAAACCTCGTGGCTATAAACCAGAGAAGTCGATGATGGAGTTTAGACTTTAGTTAGTCTATGGCATGGCGACTGGGTCACGTGACCTATAAAAACATTGCCATGTAATGAAACATCCTGGAAACATCAAATGAATGAAAGTTTGAATCTTGTTCAGATTGAAGTTCGGGTATTTAGCAACAAATTTTACATTAATTTTATAAGAATTGAATGCAATTAAGGCATAGAGCTATAGTATATCATCTGTGAATTAAGGTAGGCCTTTCAGGAAAACATGTGATTTGGATTTGGCAACATTCTTTTTCTGGCATAGTCACCACCACCATCTTGTGAAGTGTCACGCTGCGCTGTCTCCTTATATGTGGTGTTGCTGAGAATTAAAACTGATATTCACTGTTTTTTTCTAAATATTACAGCCATTCTATACATACATATATAAACTAGTCGGGCTAACGTCGTGCGTCAACTAGCCGTTGAAATATACTACATAAATATAAATTCTATAAATTCTGTTAATAGATACAGCATAAAATATGTGTCTGCAATCTGCATCTCATTGCTACATTTAGCACTAGGTGAATATAGTATTTGAGCAGGTAGACATGATAAGTTGCATTTTTTCTCGATTTAGATACAGGGATAACTTTCTCGATTTCTCATACAATTAAAATTAGATATAACTTACTCGATTTTCGACGTTGGCATTTTTAAAATACTCCCTAACATTGAGGAGATTTTATTTGCTGGCAGCCTATGTTCTACAACTGCGCCTCCCTGCCTGTCAATGTCATTAAAGTGCCCAAAAGACCCTTGTCAAGAGAAACAACAAAAATGATGGCTTGGTTTGTCGCACAGATAATATTGTAGTCTTTGGTCGCACAGTTTGTCGGGCTATGTAGGTACATGGTAGGTACCTCTCAAGTTAATTAATAAAAAACTAAAAAATATTAATAGCTCATAGTGTGTATTGTGTAGCGAAGACGTGGTCAGTGATTTAAACTTTGTAGTGCACAAGGAATATGGGTATAGAAAACATGCGTCGTTGGCCAATGTATATTATTTTCGCTGTATCCATTTTACTTACCCTTTCACTATTGAATAGTTGGAATGTGGAGACCGAGTTACAAAACCGCTTAACTGAGGTCAGCATGCAGTTGCAGGAGTGTGCACGACAGCAGGCATCATGTAGGGAGGAATCGTTAAGGTACCAAGAACAACGTGATATTTACAGTGCAAAAGTAAACAATTTGGAGAATTCAAGAGATAGGATGACGAACAACTTAACCGAGTATATGTCCAAAGCAATGAAATCTGAGATCCAGATCAACAGAACATTAGTAGATGTTGAGCTTTGTAAAACTGAGTTGCAGTCTTTGAAAAATTTACAAATGAGTAAATCTGCTACTTTAGAAACTTTACGATTAGAGAAAGAGACTTTGACGACACAATTGGAGGAACGAAAGAAAAGGATTGAGGAACTAGAAAGAGAGATAATTAAGTTGAAAATTTCTATGACTACTAAAAGTGCTGCGAATCCATCTGTTTCATCAAGAGTGACCCCAGCCGCTCAACCTCCTAAACTAAGCCCAGCTTTAAACGCAAATATGCCAGTAATAGAGAATAATGCTAAGGAGGAAATGGAGGACCCCAGTGCACTAAATGATGTAGATAATTTTGAACAACAGTAATCAATATGTAAGTTAAAAGAATCTGTAACTCTAGCAAGAATTTAATAATCGTCTTTGATGAAAGAAATGCAATAGTTACAATACTTTAAATTGGCTAATTCTCTTGCACTTGCTTTATATATAGTCTATACTTGGACGATCTAACCTATGGACTTGTAACGCGCCTAATATTACGAATAAAAATTTCTGTCACTTTTGGTGCGGGACGAGGAAACACTACATAGACAACTTGACACACTCACTCAACAAAGTTTTGTGTCATTATTAACACACACATATCTAAATCTTCAACACTACTACATTTTACGCACACTAATAAGTTATATACATCAACATACAAAGACATTACGAGTGTAAGACAGTCAAATTGATTTGCGATGCTACCGTATCGATATTTTAAAATATATCGATAGTTTTTCAGAAACAAAAGTAGAAGTAAGAATTTATTACTCGTATTTAATTACTTAAAACCAGTGTTTGGTCAGCGTAGCGTATTCTTGCATACATTCACCTCACTTAATAGGTAATTATCCCAAAAACTAATAATGCAACGTAAAAATAAGAAAAATATTTATTTAAAAAATATTCAATTTCAATTTATTTATTAAGTCGGACAACAATTGATCCATTATGTGTTAGTAACAATAAATACTTAATAACTATGTTAATACTTAAACACTAAGGAGTTAGTAACAAAATACTTAATCACTATGTTAGTACTTAATAACTAAAAGGGATTTAGTCCTCTGCACGAGTTTCCCCAACAGAGGACTATCCATTTTGCCCGCTATCATGCGCAGGATCCCGTTGCTGCTTCCTCGGACTCTGGACAACAGTGATGCTGTTTTCTTGCGCCAGATGGCATCGAAGCCATCTGTCCGCGCCTCAGCAAACATAGCTGATGCACTACAGAACCGAGGTTGCCGCAACAAAATCCTGAACGCATTATTATATTGGACTCGCAGCGCATTGTAAGCCCTTTGCGTGTACTGAAACCACAAGCTTGCCGAGTATAAGGATGCACATACTTTTTTACTTATTTTATATCATTTTTAATCTTTCGTATTTTTTTATATAACGAAATTTTCATTTAAAATTTCGATAGAGAAAGCGTTTATTACACCAAAAATACTTACTTATCAAATGAAATTCCATCTTTTTGTAAATTTGATGTGTTTGATTTGTTCTTGCACTCACTAACGGCACAAACAGGCATTTTTCACCCAGCGTGTAAGACGTCGTCACACATCGAAAACGATTCTGACAATGACAAAATCGATTCCGCAAACAGTGTTTATAAACGCAGTGGATTAAAAATCCATTACTATTGACAGAGGGGAATAATCATGCGAGGCGCGTCCTTAGGTTAGATCGTCCAAGAGTCTATACTACTCAATAATATTGTGATATTCTATGTTATCTTTTCACAAGTTATGTTATTATATTTAGGTTTGTTTCAAAATGAGGTGATGAAATCATGGGCATTCCCAAAATATGGTGCTGGGTAGAAACAGAGTAGTGGTTTAATATGGTAAAACTGCTATACAGCCCTTAGGTTAAGTTCCCCTTTTATCTTATACTTTACTATACTTAGAGTGTTACTCTGTCCGTCTTCACCTGGGAAGCTTTTTACAATTTTCGTGGGGATCTCTAATTTTTTTAAATAAAATATAGCCTATATCACATGGAATAATGTAACTTTCTACTGGTGAAAGAATTTTCAAAATGGTTCAGTAGTTCTAGAGATTACCTCCTACAAACAAACTTACAAACTTACCACTTTATAATATTAGTATAGACTGCATTGTTACTTCCCACAAGGTAAAATCCCAATCAAGGTATAATTTGGTTTCAAATAAAATTAAAAGTATTGTTATGTGTAGCATTTCAGCTCATATCAAAGATTGTTACAATTGCATTGTATTAATCATATATTTTGTTGCTAGGGTTAGTATAAGAATCAAGTTAAGATGAAGAAGGTGACAAATAAGACTGTGCGTGTGTCCATTTAGGCTGAGACCATAACACTGCGATGCGACGTCGGGTCGTAAAAATCTACGACGTGCAAATTTCCGATGCGGCGCCGCACTGTACAAACTTGGGATGCGACGACGTATTCTGGTTCAGTCGGTATTCACACCTCTCTGTGTGCCATTCTGTGCTGTGTGTTTTTCTTGATGTAGGATACGTGTAGTGTGATCCATGGCTCACTAGAAATTGATGGTCATAGTTTTCTCGTACGATGCCGTAAGCGATAAAATGTTTGCGTTGTGGCACCGCATCGTTTCTGCGATGCGCACCGCAGTGTTGTGGCCTCGCCCTTAGATGGATGACATCTCAATTTTTGCAACATTTTGGCCACTTGTAATTATGGTATGTCTGAAAGGCGCCATAACAGTCATAATATCTGTTCATTTTTGCCCCAAATCAGTATTTAGATTGTAAAAAATCCATCTTTCTCTGTAAAATCAAACAGACCACTGACAACTATTGAATAGTTGAGAGGTACAGTTCTTGCAATTCACGAAGGCTAGTGAACTTTACTTGTGGTAACGTCGTTTACATGATCATTGCGTAAGTGTGTGTGCATGTCGGACCAATTTGTCGCGAGCAAGTGCTGTCAAACGCACTGGCCTTCGTGAAATGAAAGAACTATAACTGAACTTAATCATAAGGTCAGTTACCTCTCAACTAATAAATAAATATGACCTGATTGACATGATTGTAGGTGACTGCATTTATTTCAATATGGACTTTATTTGAACACACATTGGTGGTAATTTAGTTGTAGATTCTAAAGTAATGACTATAATATTATCTAAGAGCTACCCTAATTATTAACCTACGGGGTAGATTAATAATAAGGGATGCTACTAGATTTAAAGCTTAAGAATCAAGAGTTAAATTAATTTAGTTTAAGCTTTATGTACCAATAAATTACACCATTAAAAACCCTTTAAATGTAAATCTTTGAGTGGAGTAAATATTATGTTAGGAGTTTAAAAACACCTGGGTAGCTTTAAACTATTGGTTTAATTATGTTTTAAAAATCAAGAAATTTATATTAAGGAATATTAGGTAAATACTCAATTTATTTGTATTATTTTATTAGACCATTAATGATTAATGGTGCAAAAACAATGGCTATGGTTATTATGTTTGGTTTATTGTAAAACTAAAACCACAATGAAATCACAAATGGTTTAAATTTTTCTGAATCTTGTTTATACATTAGTTCATAAGGACACAGCCATACAAAACTTTTGCCTAATGCCTCAAGCTTATAGGTTTCAGACTAGACACTAGACAGACACCTGCACAGCCCCCGCGCTTACTCTGTTATACCTACAATCATGCAATAAATGAATAAATCTAAAATCTAACCCAGTGCGGGCGAGCGCGGCTGACGTGCGGGTGTGCGGAGCGTCTCCCCGCCTCTATCCAGATTGCTATCTCAACTTGTCGTGGACTATAGACATTTTTTTCTAATTTTGTATCACAAATATTTAATAATTTATATATGGAAACAGTGTAACAAATTGTTAAGTTACCATTTACTAAACGAAAATGTTATAATTTAAAAAGCATTGAAATAATAAATTAAAGTTAAGTAATCAAGCCATGTTGGTGCCACATTCCCTAGATCTGACAATTTATTTTATAATTAGACATGTATCATGATTTTAATGATGTATAATTATTGCTCAATTTCGTTATCATGCTAGATTTTGTTTTGGAAACAACTCTGCTGAACGTTTTTAAGTTTATAAAATTTGTAAAGGGACATTCTTTTAAAATGCAGCAAGAGAAATGCAGACTTAATTATGCACCAGTACCAGATAAATATTAGAGGCGTTTTGCCTGATTTATAAAAGTATATCGAAATGTACCTACAAAATTTAAATAAGTAACATCAATCATAAAATTGCTTTACCTGTCATATAATAACAAGGTTTATTTTTGCTTCTAATGCCATATTATAATAAAAGCCTTGATTAAGCCTAAAAATTTTGATTAAGACTATAATTTGATGTCAAAAATGGTAAGGCAATTTTATGGTTGACTGTACCTAGGTACCTACATACTGTTGTCCATTATGATAAAACTGCCTTGTGAGATTAAATGGTATTAGTGTCGATCCTGATATCTTTGAATTTATTTCATGATGTGCCACCTATGACAAAACTCTACCACCGGTTTTGAAGGAAGTTGAGAAAGGCCGGCAAGTAACTCGGTAGCGGCTCTTTTGACAAAAACCGTCCAAGCGCGAGTTAGACCTCACCAACTATGGTTACGGAACCATAGTTGGTGAGGTCTAACTCGCGTGACCAATTACCATGGTACAACAAATAATACTTTTTAATTTTTTGTTGTTATAGCGGCATTAGAAATACACACATTCTGTGAAAATTTCAACTCTACCTATTACAGTTCTGGTACAGGACCCTAAAAAGGACACAACTAATTTTCAAGAGCTTAGAACACTTCCTACTGTTTTGTTTATATTAGTTCTAAAGTTATGATGAATAAAAAGGATTAGGCTGTGATAGATTGATGATTTTAATTAAAAAAAAAAAAAAGCTGTGATAGCCTAGTGGTTAGGACGTCAGTCTTCTAATCGGAGGGCGGGGGTTCGATCCCGGGCACGCATCTCTAACTTTTCGGAGTTATGTGCGTCTTTTTAAATATCACTTGCTTTAATGGTGAAGGAAAACATCGTGAGGAAACCTGCATGCCTGAGAGTTCTTTATAATTCTTTTTTTTTTTTTTTTATTAACTATCAAATATTGAACATTTTACAAATACTTTTAACACAACAAAAAAACCACTAAGGTTTAGTATGTTGCTTATCATTCCGTCCATTAATCGATTTTGGCTATAGTGCTTCCATAAATAATATATACATTATGTATAGAAGCACTAGCACTAGGGAGCGTTACATGATAATAATTTGTTATATTTAATTTTTCAAAAATGGGAATTGTTAATATTTGTTTTGAAAGTATGATTTTAACTTGTGTTTAAAGTTAAATTCGGTTAGTCCTGACCTAAAAGTATTATCTAAACTATTTATTAGGCGAGGGATCATGTACGCGCTGGTGCGCTCACCATATTTATTTTTTGCAGAGATGGTAACTAGTTTTTTTTGAGTTACTTTGCGTGTCTGAATTTTGTTAATGTTTCCAAAGGTGTGTGAAGTCTACCAATCCGCACTTGGCCAGCGTGGTAGACTATGGTCATACAAGGGTATGATCATAGTCTACCACGCTCACTCTGAGAGGAGACAGCTCTGCAGTGAGCCGGCGCGCGGCGTGGCGACGATGGGTTGATCATGATGAGATGCAGTTGAACTATTAGGAAAATAGGTCCCACTAGTTCAACTAGTGGGAATGAGCGGTATTTTGCATAGAACAAGGTACCTACCTAGGTAGGGAGCCGCAGGATTTAGGCGGCGCAAGACCGTGGAATGTGGAAGTCTCTACAAGAGACCTATAGTACGTACAGCTACAGTGGACGACGGATTCTATCGGTTGATGATGATGAAGGTACCTACCTACTTTTGAATTTGGCTTTAATAAACATTTATATAACATAATATTATCTTGGTGTCAAAGATTACTTAGGTTCTTACAATTCTAGAAAAGATGGATCGGGCAAGTCCCATTTGTTCCATTTCCATAGAACTTGAGGTCATCGGACAAAAAGAGACAATTTTTTCTTAATTTATTCCATTAAACTAGCATTTCACCTTGAACTTACTTTTCTTTGGCGTCATAAAAATAAAAAACTTTTCGTGGCGGAATGTCATCAGGATCAATTTCGTACCCGAAGGGTGCCAACGAGACCTTAAAAATGATTCAAATGACATTCCACCACCGTTTCCGTATCCGAAGGGTGCCAACGGGACCCTAAAAATGATCCAAATGACATTCCGCCACCGTTTCTGTACTCGAAGGGTGCCAACGGGACCCTAAAAACACAAAATGATCCAAGTGACATTCCGCCACGAAAAAGTTTGTCTCCTTTGTTCTATAGAACAATAATTAATGAAAGAAAAATCTCAATAATTGTTCTATGGAACAAATTAGGATGAAATTTCCTCATTTTGTACGGTGATATCAAGTTCTATATAGCAAATGTGCCTAACGGCGATAGATCCAATCGGTATTGAATAAAAGATTTGCGTATTTCTAAACAACTTTATTTTAACCTTAAACATTTTAAAAATAAAACAAACTTATTACTTCACAAGTAATGTTGTCACAATCCGTAAAATAAAACTTACACGTCTACCGTCATACTTCAAATCTTCGGTATAATACCTACCTACACAATACGCGGTAACGGTAATATTAACATTACCGTGACGCTGTGTACCTACCTCTGTAAAGTATCTTAGAAACAATACCGATACCTACTTATTAAAAATATGAAATACAATATTACTGTAACATTTCTGTAATAGATATAAGTACATATCAGAAATCTGATAAGTAAATCTCCAAGTCCAAACACAGACTTTATCACATAATAATATGACAAGTATGAAACTATGCTAAACAAACTAAACTAAATATCAACGTAGATACCTATAGTCTATAAATGCTATTTGAACTAATATAATAATATTATAATATCTAGGCTACATAATACGTAATTTACAAGTAATCAGATAGAGTCGGTGGTACATAGCTATTAAAATAAGATTATATTGGCTAGAAAAAAATTTGAAGCGAAGCTTCATAACGCTTGTTTGGGATGGAGACCAGCGATAAAACGCACTTTATTGACTGGGAAGTGCATATTATTGCCCGTATGAGTTAGCTAAACAGAGTACAATATCTAAACATACATATAAAAGGAAAAGCTGACTGACTGATCTATCAATGCACAGCCCAAATTACTGGATGTATCAGGCTGAAATTTGGCATGCAGGTAGCTATTATGACGTAGACATCTAAGTACTTAGTGACGTAGACGCTAAGGATTTTTGAAAATTCAACCCCTAAGGGGAAAAAGGGAAATTAAAATGTATGTAGTCCACGCGGACGAATTCACGAGCATTAGCTAGTTTACTATACAATGCGTAAGAAGCTTCACTTCTGTCGGGTACCCCATGACATCTCACGGTTTTTTGTTGTAAAGGTTTCGTAACTGAAGGATGCCCCTCGGGACGCATTTGGTCTTGTGCAAAGGCTCTAAAACAGTAGGAAATTAGTATCTTTTTCTTATACCACTGGGGCATGTTACTTATTATTTAAAACCACATAAAAATAAGTTTAAAATGGAATGAAATTTTTCACATAATAATTTGGCCCCCTTAAACAATTCTTATTTCTATTAAAAATAGTAAATAAACTTATACTATCAAGTATTATAACAAATTTTCGAGGCCTACAATAACAACATAAGTGCAGCCATGCATGGACCGCTAGAGCAGTCATTGTCAACTGCTCAAGTTGCTGATAACTGCACAACTGCTCGGATTATAACGAAACGCAGAACACATCGCATAATTCTTCTTAAAAATTACAAAAAAATGAATAATGCCGGACAAAACATTAAAGTAGATACGGTCTCCGACTAACACATCTAGGAAAATTCGAAAAAAAAATATGCTCGGAGACGTCTAGGGGTCAACCACCGTAGTATGACAGGTATGGTGTATTTAAGTGCGGAAACCAGCCCATCGGAACCATAGGAGAACCAGATTCGCCTACATAGCTCAGCTGGTTGCGAAGCTGTAGTGGCAATGGGCAGACCACATAATGACATGAAAAATAGATAGACGTTGAGGTACCAAGGTGCTAGAATGGTGACCTCGCACCCGAGAGCGTGGCATTGAGAGACCCCTAAGTGGACATGAAATCAAATGAGTCGCAGGGAGCCGCTGGATTCAAGCAGCGCGACGCAAGATGGTGGCGTGTGGAAGTCTCTACAAGAGATCTATGTCCAGCAGTGGACGTCTATCGGTTGACGGTAATGATGGTACTCTGTAATCGACCAGCAGGTATAAGTCCCGCAAATTGCTAATGCGCTTGGCCTCCATTTTAGTGACGTTAGCACTAGACTGAAGTTTTGAGCTGATGGTATATTTTTATTTCGGCTGACGTCAAAATGACGTCATTTCGATGTTAATGAGACATGGTTCAGCGAAATAGCAATTTGCGGGACTTATAATGACTATGAACTGTTCGCTATGCGGTTTCAGCTTAAGGCTGTCAATGATGTTTGCTTTAGCAGCCCATTTATGGCAGCTAAGTTTAAAAGCAATTTGTTAAGATAAGTGTCTAATTTGGTTGTACACAATCACTTAATTAAATCGCCAGATCTAAATCTAATACTATCCTTTTCCACCAGGGAGCATTATGACAGAAATAGCAATACATTTAGACCTGTGATTTTCAGTGGCATGCACAGGGTTCAGAGCTGGGGTAGGCATTAGTTAGGTTGAATGGCAAGTCATATGGAAAATTGGGCATAGAGTTTGAACTACGGTAAGCTGTGCTTTTGTGCCTCTATGACCTGTACACGACTGGTCATTTTAGTTTAGGAACTGTGAACAACAGAATTAGACACAAAGATAAAATTAAGAATATGGCAAACATCAACTTGAAGATGTATACAATTTATGTAAACGCATCAGCAAGTTTTACGACAAATTCATGCATTAAAAATGTAAATAACTATATAACAAATGTTATAATATTATAATTTCATACATATTTCTATAGTCAAACTAAATATAAGGAACTCTTATAGACATAATAGAATTTGTGCACAAATTGTAATACTGAGAACTGAACTATGATAAAAATTCGAAAAAAACTCTCATTAATTAGTTAATTACGATGAATTAAAAATAAGATCGCAATAAGTGAGAAATGCTTTTGAATGGGATGACACGGTGATGCATAAACTGCTTCATATAAAATGTTCGTGACGTTTTAAATCCTTGCCTCGTACGTGGCACGGCCCGCGCCCGCCATGTGTTGGCATAAATCATTCCTTAATTCTGTTGTACACAATCTTTTACAACTTTAACTAAATTGACAAGTCTAAATCTCTTGCTATCCCTTTCATAATGCTCTCTGTGAAATAGGACAGGACTAGATCTTGACTTTTTAGTTTATGTACAACAGAACTAGCCACATTGTCAAATATTTATCTTTTGCAGCAATATTTCACCAAATTCATGTTATCTTTCATGTAAACTGAAATAAATTTTGGAAACAACTTGAAGAATTAAGTAATAACTAATTAGTAACTAATATTTACAGCCAAATTAATATGTTGTAACACTACAATGTAATCTGGCTAATTCTGTTATTAATCTCTAAACTATAAGCAGCTCTAAATCTAGTGCTATCCCTTTCCGCAGGGAGAATTATGAAAGAGATAGAAATACATCTAGACTTCTAATAAATTTTAATTAGGAGATCATGTATAACAGAATTAGCCACAATATAGGTTTTAAAAATGCATCAATTCTATTAAGTCTATTAAACAATTAAACAAAATAATAAAACCTATCCATTAATTAATTATTATTGTTCTAATTAATTATTATTGTTCTTTTGACGCTTCCTCAAAAGCTGCCAACAAATTCCTCCGACATTTACTCTCATCGCTGTACCGTAAACCCCAGATAATATACTCGCCTATGTTTAAGGGATCTTCAGAATAACTGACCTGTATTTTACACTTACGATCCCAATTAATACCATCGGTACCACAATTATTCCGTGTTCTAGTAAATACTATATACCCATTACATTCTACGGCTAACTTGGGAAGTTGAGCATTCAATTTGTCATGCGATGATTCCGAATTGGAAGTACCGCTTGTAGAAGGTAAACAGTCACCTTGACCGCATTCTAAATTCGGTGGGGTTATAGACATGAACTTACGTTTACGTCTAATAAAACCATCGCCTTTGTGACTTATATCATTATTTTCATCAGAGATGCCTTTAGTGTTAGTTTCATACTTCTGTGATATGTACATGGCTACAATATCGTGAGATTTTACCCTCTTTTTTACTATAAAGTCATCATCATCCTCAGGTTTACACCCTTCAGCCCACTGGGGACTATGGCCACCGGAATCCATTCTTCTTTTACCAGATCGCCTTGGAATTCCAATCTCTGGGGAGTGAAGTGGATTAGCAAGGATGGAATCGTCTTTCCTGTAAAATAAAAATGTTGTTTGAAATATAATGAAAAATAGCATACTATCCAGTGGGAACTGTTTGTTTGTCTGAAACCAATAGAAGCTTATGTTACGCTGCAAACCCTCAACTATAGTCATACAAAACATCGCGTCAATCCGTAGCTCTTTTGTGCCGTTATTGAACGACAAATTTGTGAAAGATAGCATGCTGTCCCGCGGGAACTGTTTGTTTTTTGGGAGAAAAAGTAGGCTCAATCACTTTTTAGGTCCTCATCTATGTTTATGCAGAAAATGAAGTCAATCCGTAGCTCTATTGATGTGTGAAAGATAGCATGCTATCCCACGGGAACTGTTTGTTTTTCAGGGATAAAAAGTTGCCTATGTCACTCTCCAGGTTTTCAACTATACGCATGCAAATAATCAGGTAGATCCATAACTCTGTTGCGCCGTGATTGAAGGACAAACCAACAAACAAACACTTTCACATTTATAATATGGGTCGGGATAAAGTACAGATTAAAATAATACTGCCTGTATTAGACAATCATGCAGTGTAATATACTTTGAAGATATTTATTTAAAAGGGAAGTATTATTTTTAAAAAATAATTTTGTTAAACATGTAACTAACCCTTGAAATTGCTCATGTCTCGTTTGAATCTTTTCAATACTTTCAACAGTTGTAAAATCATGCCTTGTACATTGCATATCATAGTTTAAGAAGAAAGACACTTTTTTTCTTGTCTTAATGGTTTTTCCAAACCACTCGAGCATAACTTCGTCAGACAAATATAACGATAGATTCTGACGGTCATTGTCAATCATATGCTTGTACCATACAGCAAAGTTTCTAGCAGACTGTTGTTTATTAAACTGTGTTTCTGAGTTGTTATTGGTCTCCCTGATTGAAGTGGTTATGGCTCTATGACATTTTCTTTTTGGAGGTGTTTGTGGTTGACTTGTCATTTTCTGAAAATTAAAATACGACAATCAATCAGTCATATTGCTAGCAACTTTTAGATTGATTTTTTAAAAATCCCATTAAAACTCTTCCCTGGACAAAAAGAAAAAGCATCCTATGCCTATATTTATTTGGACTAGCCATCAAAATCAATTTGGATGTCTAGTCTTAGCAGTATCTTCTAATAGTTGACAGATCAGCTTACAAAAATAGCAGGATGGGAGTGAGCTTGTCATAGCTCTTTCTTATTAGAAAAATGCTTAGCCAGCAATTGAACTTTCTAATATGAGAGGAGTTACAACTATTTAGTACAAATATATGGAACTTACATTTATCGCCGAGTATTTCCACAACCTTGTGCGAGCTTTTTGCTGAATTAGCTAAACTCAAACGCAGTTCTTTAAGACGACTCTCACTTTCAGCAATATACGCCGTTATAGACAAATTAATCTCCAATAACTCTTTATGCAGGGCTGTTACGTTTTGAGAATTTGCGAAAATATTTGCTAGAAGAACAATAATAAGTTTGCATCAATACAAAAATAACAAAAGAAAGAATTGAGTTTCGATTTTCAAACAAACATAACCTCTCACCTAAACACTTTGCTGCTTCCAATGCAAAATGTTCACGGTTCAAATCGTCAAAGATTGTTGAATTCATCTTACGTTTTCCGAAACAATAAAGAATGACATACGCAAGTTTTTGTAATGGGTATAAAAACACGATTTTAAATAAAATATCGAATTCAAAAAGTTTCGGATTGTATCAAAAATAAAACAGTTTGAACTTTGACATGACAGTCAAACTTCAAAGAGTATATAAAAAACCACAGAACACTATTACTCCTAGTCCTACCGGACCGGAGAGCGGCGTCCACAGAATACCTACATTTACTCCAAGGAGGTGGCGTCTGGGCAAACGTCTGAATGGTCTGAGTGATCTTCTCCCCTTCTCCCATAGAGATAGCCTTCTCCCTTCTCATCAGTGTTGCCATCAAGTTTGATACAATTGCCCCAATTGCCGTATTCGATGGTACTTCAGAATGCCGTATTTTGAAATAAAAATCATGAAATTGCCCTTATAATAGCTATGCTTTTCGTGGCTTTTCATAATATTACACTTAATTTTCGTTATTTCATCAATAATTTTTGAAATTAGAATTCATTACACAAATTTTTTGTGTGACCGAATTACATTCGATCCATAGACAATATTTTAATTACGAGAACGAGCATTGGGCCAGCATAAGGCAGCCCTGTCAACTGAGGGCCATAAAAGATGCATCAGTCCATTTCTTTCGCACTTTCTATTCCTCTTTCGAAATCCACAGGACTATCTCGCTCCACTCACACAGTATTAAAGGCACATGTACATACAGCACACCTATGATATTTTTTGCTCAAATCTTATTGGTCGGTGATTAGATCCAATCGGCTTTCATTACATAGAATTTCGAAATAAAAACATGTCGGTTTTGAGAGATTTTATAACCTAACCTAAAAAACTCAATTTTTCTCCTTTAATCCATTGCGAGAGTTTAAACCTGCAGTTATAACAGGATATTCGTTTTATATTTCTATTTTCAGTTTTTTATGATTTTGTTTTAATTGAGAGATATAGTGGATGTGCTCTTTAAACTTGCCTGCCTAATTTAGGCTTAGTAATAATATTGTTAGTGTTTCTAAATACCTAGTATCCTTTTTATCTGATATGAGGCACTGTAGTGTACCTAAGTGTAAAAGCACCCTACATTTACACGCCGTACCTTTTACCGACACAACTAGATGGAAAGCATGGTTGATTAACTGTACATATTTGCGTAAGTACTCCCTTAGGCAATTAAAAAATGTCAGGATTTGCGAATTCCATTTCTTACCTCGGTATATCGTAAATAATAGATTGACAAAAGATTCAATTCCCACGCTGAATTTGCATATTACAGACTGGTAAACCCCTCGATGTTAACATAGTCGATATCCCATCGACTTCACAAACAAAGTAGGAATGAGCAAGCTTCTGTTATTTCAAGTCCTATAGATTTAGTAAATCCCTTGCCAAATATCCCGATTCCTGACAAACAGAAGTCACTAGATTTAATTCAGCACTCTATTTTAGAGCCAACAACTTCTATTACTCATTACTCTCAACCACTGAGTCATAAATATATCATATATATGATGTCCCACATTTACTCAAATGTTTCCACAATAATTTTCAGAAGAAGGACTTGCTCATCGGGAGTCGGCGTGCTCAGTGGGACTACATCGAGAAGCTGTTTGCTGTTGATGGTGTGGCAGGTGTTGGATGGTCTACCAAATTAACAGACAAGCATGTGAAACCAAATTGATATAAGTTGAAGGCAAGTAACTGAACATTTGTTTTGTAACAATAGCTTTGTGATAATGTCCTTGCCATGGAAAAAATCCAATAAAACTATGGTGCGCAGACCTTAGTTATTGGTACTAAAACTTCTTGTTTTCGTGGTGTCTATGTTATCACGTTTTTGAAAGCACTGTCTCTGAAACTATGGGTTGTAGACCCTGTTGTTGGTCAATTTTAAGTTTCAGCTTACAAAAATCTCATCACGTGATCACATAGACACCATAAAAACAAGAAGAACCAATAACCAGGGTCGGCGCCCAATAGTGTCGAAGATAATTATGAGCATACTAGGTGATGCCAGCGACTGCGTGGATTTTCATTTTTCAAAATCCCGCGGGAACTCTTTGATTTTCCGGGATAAAAAGCGGGCCTATATGTTAATTCAGGGTATAATCTATCTCCATTCCAAATTTCATCCAAATCCGTTCAGCTGTTTTTGTGTGATTGAGTAACAAACATCCAAACATCCACACTTTCACATCCATACTAATATTATAAATGTGAAAGTGTGTCTGTCTGTCTGTCTGATAGCTTTTCACGGCTCAACCGTTCAACCGATTTTGACGAAATTTGGTACAGAGATAGCTTGCATCCTGGGGAGGGACATACACTTTTTATCCCGGAAAATTGAAGAGTTTCCACAGGATTCTTAAAAACCTAAATCCACGCGTACGAAGTCGCGGGCATCGGCTAGTTTATAATATTAACATTAGGATTAGGATAATTAGGTTTAGGATAGTATAATTATGAGCATAAAAGATAATTTTTTGAACAAAAATTTGAATCCTAATGAATTTCCAAACTACTCAGTTAAATTCTTTAATTATATTTTAAACCCAGTGTCTACTTTAAATCTAAATTGCATTATCAAATTTAGTTTATTAACATAATTATCTATAAAAAAATAACTATGCATTACAGGTGAAACTTGCTGCGCAAGTCTTCAGCAGAGATGTGGCCCACAGCTTAAGAATACAGATGAACACTTATCGTCAACTACAACTGGAACATGGTTATTGTCTATTCTAAATAAAGTTTTTATATTTTGATAAATTTGATTGATTTTTTTTTGAAAAACTAAATTCCTTAATAAATTATTAGTAGGATTACCGATAAATACTGAAAATCGGTAATTAATAGCAAAACCGTTAAAATCTGTAAAAAGGACATCACTAAAAAGTTACGGTTTTCCTGCTGTCACGCCATCCCTAATTTACGACAATCCGGGCATATAATTGCTATATATTATATAAAGTTAGAAAGAGATGGTCCTGTGGATTCTCATAGTAAAAACCAATAAAATGTGAGACAGACGATCACTACAACAATGACAATTTGTTATATAAATTCCTTGCCTCCCACTTCCCCTTACTACTGAAACAAACATCGTCTATGGAGTTGGTGGTCTGTATCCTATATGTTATTGGTCTGTGAGCATAAGGCGCGCTTCCTTAGGAGTGGTGACATGTCGAACCAATCTACTGCGTTCCTGTGATCATTGACTTCGTCCATTGGTCTATCCTTTGTCAACCAATCATTGGAAAACCAGTGAGAAATATCCAATGTAAGTTCACTTTATTTGACGATTACTACTTTGCGATGGCTGAGCCGGTGCTTGTATTTATTAAAAGTTTCAGGTTTCAGTGTAAAGTTTTCTCGATGTCGGATGGAATTACATGAAAAGCAGCCATTTTGTCATACGTTCGCATCGTTGGCCTAGGGCGCATGACGTATGACTTAATTTTCTGATAAAATTTTCCAAGATTTTCCGTGCCACATACAATACATACTTCAATTTTTGTAATAAGCTTTTAAATATAGAACAATTTTTATATAGGTAGGTTTGTTTATATAAAAAATGTTGGCTGAGTTGCAGCTTTAGAGTACTCTAGAATTTAAAAGTTGAAAAAATAATCTTTCATTACTTACAGTAAACAGCCATGGAGCATACTCAAATCCAGACTGATGGTGGTCAGGTAATGACCATTAACGGGCAGCAGTTGCAGGTTTTGCAGATGAACAATGGTCCACATATGATCCAAGGTCCTAATGGACAGCAAATTGTGATCCATGCTATTCCGTCCACTGGGCCTACTATACAGGTATATATCCAAATATATAAAAGGAAAAGCTGACTGATCCATCAGCGCATAGCTCAAACTACTGGACGGATTAGGCTGAAATTTGGCATACAGAAAGCTATTATGTTGTAGACATCCACTAAGAAAGGATAAGATAAGAAAGGACTAAATAGATGATTAATGATAAATAATAAATAATACCACTTTTATTATAGCAGGGAGTGTTGTGAGGAGTTGTTTGACTTTTCCACCCTATTTTTACATCACAGCCATACACCTTAACATGTTATCCAGACCAAAACAGGAAGAACTGACTACAAGTTAATTTATAACGATTATATTTTGTCTCTCTCCTTACTTTTATTTTTTCATGCTATCAGATTGGAACACCACAAATCCAGGTCGTAGTATCACTTTTTATATTGCTTAGCATTATTTTGTTTTTTCATTAGTTTTTTGATTTTAAAAGGGTTTATTTTTATTACTTTTTTACTTTGCAATTTTTTACTCATAAATTACTTGTTCTGATAGTAATCATATCTGTAGTGTAGGCTTTAGCCTACAGGTCATAATTACTTTAGTAATCAGTACCCATATTATAAATGTGAAAGTGTGTTTGTTTGTTGGTTTGTCCTTCAATCACGTCGCAATGGAGCAATGGATTGACTTGATTTTTTTGATTGGGTATAGTTAAAGACTTGGAGAGTGACATAGGCTACTTGTTATCCCAGGTAATCAAAGAGTTCCCACAGGATTTTCAAACACCTAAATCCACGCGGACGAAGTCGCGGGCATCAGCTAGTCAGGTAATAAGTGAAAAATGAGGAAATATTAAGTAATTTTCCACTTATGAACTATTTGTTCTAATAGTTTAATAGTGATTATGATCTGTAGATGTAGTCTTGAGTAATTTTTGACATATCAATTGCTTGTTCTAAAGTAAAAATGATCTGTAGGTGGCGACAGCTGGTGGTCAACAAATACAGCAGTTACAAGTCCTGCCACTGTCCAGCCTTCAAGGTAAACTACCATATTTACCATATTTTATAGCAGTCTGTGCATGTATGTTTGTATCTATGTGTGTTTCATTGTGTGATTTTCAGTGTGATTTGGATGAATGAAAATTTTTGGAAAAAACTTATATTTTAATCTTTGCTCAATTTCATGTTTTTAATTTAAGGTAATATTCAAACACCATGTTACAATGGTAAAATGTATAAGGCTCAACAGACGTTGTTCCAACCTATTTATTGTACCTGCATTTTTTTAATAAAACATTCATTCATTCATTCATTCAATGAGGTGTCAATAGATTTTAGTTATTATGGTCCGGGTGACATAGGCTACAATTTATACAAACAAAATCAGTACGACAGATGTTACATCCAAAGAAGTGGGGTCTCTGAAATGTTTTTGCTATCATATATCTAGTAAGGTATCAAATGAAAGAAGACAAAATTCTGAGTACATAAAAATATAGTACACAGAGCGACAAAAAAAACAATTTTACTACATACAACCCCTTTGGCTCCTACACGGCATCGTACCGGAACGCTAAATCACTTGGCGGCACGGCTTTTCCGGTAGGGTGGTAACAGACCTGACCAGAAATGCAAAAATTGTTAAACTCCAAACGCCTACCAGGAATTGAACCTGGTACCTTCCACTAATAACACCACAGTGCTTACCATTGCGCCAGGGAGGTGGCTTCAAAATTTATCTTAACACTAGCTAATGCCCGCGACTTCGTACGCGTATATTTAAGTTTTTAAAGATCCCTTGGGAACTTTGATTTTCCGTGATAAAAAGTAGCCTATGTCACTCTCCAAGTCTTAAAGTATACCCATGCAAAATCACGTCGATCTGTTACTCCGTTGCGACGTGATTGAAGAACAAACCAACAAATCAACAAACAAACACACTTTCGCATTTATAATAGATGGTAGTGATATTATTTTCACTTCCATTATCTTTCATATAAAACTGTATTTATGTTCAGGAGCTAGTAGCAGCATACAGCCTATGCAGCTGGTGCAAACACCGGATGGACAGACGTACATCTATCAGCCCACTGCCAGTGCACCGCAGCCACAGATTGATCAACACCAAATTATTCATCAGCCTGGTATGGTATTGACACACTAGCTGACTCTCCTTTTCTTCACTCAGGTGGAATGTCCGATAATTATCTTTAAGCCTAATTTACTTGTTAAGTAGTTAACTTAATTTTAAGTGACACATAATGCATGTAAACAATGAATTTAGTAATAAGTTGCAAGTTTAAATTTATTGTGCAAGTAAACAAGTAGAATAGAATTTTGTCTATTTTTCGCGCGCTCCTCACCCTGCGCAACTCCCCCTGGTAACTACAGCACGTTTGGATTGGATAAAATAAAATATTAAAAAAACCGACTTCCAAAACCACTACAAAGTAAAAAATAACTTTTGTTTCTACACGTGTGTGTATGTTGAAGTCGGTGGAGCTTCACGCTTTGATTTCTAATTTCTTTTATTATGTTCGCCCGACTTCATACATAGGTAGGTAGGTAGTGATATGAACACTTTTATATTGCAGGAACTCTGATAAACATAAATGGCAACCTGGTGCAAGTGGCGGGAGTGGGCAGTGCGGTGCAGCCGCAGCAAATTGTCAACCAACCCAACATTGTTATGGTAATTATTCATCTTCGGTGTACAAGTCAAATTGCTATCGCGCTTTAACCATGTCTCATTAACATCGAAATGACGTCATCCTGACGTCAGCCAAAATAAAAGTATACCATCAGCTCGAAACTTCAGAGTAAAAAGAGCAACTGCCGAGTTTCTTGCTGGTTCTTCTCGGTAGGAACGGCATTCCGAACCAGTGGTAAATTAAAACTACCTGACTATTCATAAGCACTTTTAAAAAGTTTACATCAATAAAAAAACATTCTATTCTATTCTATTCAGTCTAGTGCTGATGTCAATAAAATGATTGCCATGCGCATTAGCAATTTGCGGGACTTCTACTGTAATTAATAAAAAGTAGGTAAGAGGAATGCCCTTTCAGCATCAGTTTTCCCCTTCAATTTTAATATGGGTTTTAAGTCTAGAGTGAGTATAGGCATCTTCTAGGCAAGCGCGCTTCATCTTAGGCTGCATCATCACTTTTCAGCAGGTCTTAATGCAGTCACAAGCGCTAGTCTATTAATTTGAAGAAAAAAAAAACAATGAACTGGATTCATAATTTTAAGATTCTAAATTTATTTCCAAATTTTAAATAAATTATCGAATAGTAAATTAATTTAAAATAGTAAATTAATTAAATGTCACTTGCTTTAACGGTGAAGGAAAACATCGCGAGCAAACCTGCATGCCTGAGAGATCTCCATAATGTTCTCAAAGGTGTGTGAAATCTACCAATCCGCGTGGCCAGCGTGGTAGACTATGGCTGAAACCCTTCTCACTCTAAGAGGAGACCCGTGCTCTGTCGTGAGCCGGCAATGGGTTGATCATGAAATTAATTTCCAAATATGAATTGAATTGCCAGATGGTGAACAACAGCGGTGCCACGGCCGCCGCCACGTCCTCAGAAGGCGCCACGTCCTCAGCCGCGGGCTCTGACGAGGAACCGCTGTTGTACGTCAATGCCAGGCAATACAAGAGGATCCTCAAGAGACGTGCCGCCCGCGCCAAGTTGCATGAACTGGGGAAAATACCCAAAGAAAGACCTGTACGTATCAACAAGTTACGACCTGCACAAAAGTGGGTAACGAGAAACCAGCTAATGAGAAATACAATGACGCCACGAATTCTCAGTTTGTTTTGCAACTAAAGTCCTTGTTCCTTGTAAGTTCCTTGAAAAAAATCGGTTACACGATAAGGGATAAAAAATAGGTTAGCTGCTTCTCTGTTTATACCATTAGTAACTTTATCTGTGCTTTCTTTTTAGTGTGAATGAGAAAGCAAACGTTCCTTTGTCTAGATTTTTTACTCAGTCTACGGTGGGGCCAGAGTGGCGCGTTTTTGCTAGTTGATATCTTCGTTCGCTAACTGACCAATCAAAAAGTGC